>NW_027173155.1:0-212500 GCF_018151085.1 Drosophila tropicalis | reverse complement strand
AACTGACAAATATAATATAGATTAAATGACAATTTCGTCAAAAGTAACTAAATTATCGACTAAAGTCACTGTTTTCCACCAATTGTTTATATGGGAGCTATATCATACAGTCCCCCCCATTTTGAACAGTTATTGAGACAAGTTAAACAGTGATGCATATACAAACCTAAATGCAAAATTTTAGCTTTTACGTCTAGGAGTAGCTTGCGTTGATCCAGACAGTCGGGGGGACTGACGTAGGACAGACGGACGGACATATCTATGTGAGGTTAACATTATATTTGTAATAGTTTATTGTACATAATATTAACTGAAATGATTAAATTGAGGTGTAGTACATATATTTCTTTGAGAATAATAATTAATTTCACAACTGCCGAACGCTCTCGTAACCTGTTTTTATCTTGCCCGTTCTCGACGACGACTGACTTTCGACTCCCGACTCTCTCTCTTAGATGCCTCTCACTCTCAGCTGCTACACGCCTCATCAAAATAGGGGTAATCTGAGATCAGTGTGCCCATCTCGTCTTTACACTCGGCCCTCCTGATAATCGTCTTCTGACTCAGATTCGTCGTTCTCAGCCACATATCGCCAAAGTCTCATATAGTCCACGCTCGTAGTTGTCATCATTGCCCCTTAACCATTGGTCGCTTTCTTTACGTCGTACCTGCCGTTGCGCTAAGCTTTGATCACTTCATAGGGTCCCAAAAACTGACTTGCCAATTTACGGCCCGCTACAAACTGCCTCTTGTCGTAGCTTCTGACTCTCGTCGTTGAACTGATCTACTTGTTCCTCCTGTAATATATCCAGCAAACGGTCATCTATATGGTTACGCATTCTCGTTCCAAACAGGACTTCAAAAGGTGACATATTCGTTGATGAATGCATCGTTGTGTTAATAGCCTTCTGTACTTGAGAAACCCCTTTATACCATTTCGTGGGTTCATCTGCGGATATTTTTCCGATAATAGACAGGATACGACGGTGCCCCTTGCTACTCCTGTGGTTGACAGTACATGCTCTACATCGTTTGTCCAAGGAATTCTTTAAAAGTGTTTGATGTGAAGGCCACCCCTCTGTCACTTAGGATCCTCTCGGGAAATCCAAAAATGTCTGTCCATTCGTTGAGTCTTTTAATTACTTCTTCTTGACCTGTGGACTTCGTTGGAAACATTAGCGGACGTTGACGATACTATGCGCAGTACGTTCAAGTGGCCCCTACGACACCAGGACATAGCCTGTTACGCGCGAGCCCAAGCAGATAACTGCCCACCTTCCACCCGACCGACCGGCGGGTGCAGCCGTATAACGCACGGCACGAATCGCGTGGACAAATACACAATAGAAAAAAACAGACAAACAAATAATACTACAGCTATCTATTAGCTAAATGGGATAGGATAGATGTTTTAAGCATATTAATAGAAAACTCTGAGCCGATTACAGGGAATAGAAGGTTGTAATCAGAGCAGAGGACCCTAAAAGGTTCATGCATGCTATGCATGAACCTTTTAGGGTTAGAAGAACAACGACTAAGGGATAAAGGTATCAAAGGATGTCTACTCCGTCTACATGGTACCGACAGATTCACCTGAGCTAATAACTCAGGCGAGTCGATATCACCAATTAGGAGCTTGTGCATAAAAATGACACCAAGCATAATTCTACGGTTAGTTAGGGATGGAAGGTTAATCAAGAGAAGTCTACTAGAATACGAAGGCAAATTGACATTGCGATCCCAGCTTAAGCCACGAAGAGCAAATAACAAGAACTGCTTTTGAACGGATTCAAGTCTAATCTGGTGCGACTCATATTGAGGTGACCAAATGCAAGATCCATACTCTAAAATAGGACGGACAAGCGAAGTAAAAAGAACTTTAGTTGTATAGGGGTCATCAAATTCTTTTGACCATCTTTTATGAAACCCAGGACACTCATGGCCTTTGCGACCGTGGTGGAAATATGGGTGTTAAAATTTAACTTATGGTCCATAAGTACGCCCAAATCATTCATATTATTTAGACGTTCTAGAGGGCTATTGTTTAGAAAATAAGTGACCAGTTGAGGAGAGTTACGGAAAAAAGTCATTACCTTACATTTGGTAGTGTTAAGATTTAGTAGATTAAACTGGCACCAGGATTGAAAGTTTTTAAGATCAGCTTGTAGCCGACTAAATGAATCTGTATCTTTATGAGTAAGACAAAGCTTGACATCGTCAGCATACATAAGCACACGCGAATGAACAATGACGGATGGAAGATCGTTAATGAATAGTGTGAAGAGCAGAGGGCCAAGATGACTACCTTGAGGTACACCAGAAGTCACAGGAATGGAAGCGGAAAAAGAAGACTTAAAAAGTACCTTCTGTTTTCTATTTGTTAAATATTCACGAACCCAAGAAAGGAAAAGGGGTGGAAACCCAATGTCGCTCAGCTTAGAAAGTAATAGGGTATGATTAACGGAATCAAAGGCTTTGCTAAAGTCAGTATATATTACATCAGTTTGTTTACCATTTTTAAACCCCTTGATAATTACTGATGTAAATTCTAAAAGGTTAGTGGTTGTAGATCTACGTTTCACAAACCCATGTTGGGATGGCGAAATAATAGAGCTGCAAAAATGTTGCAATTGAGAAGTTATAATTTTCTCAAAAGATTTCGGAATAGCGGACAATTTTGAGATACCCCTATGGTTAGAGGCTTCGGACTTTTTGCCATTTTTATGCAGGGGAATGATATACGACTCCTTCCAAATAGATGGAAATGAGGAAGATTCGACAGACAATAGAAACAATTTTAAAATGGGTTTACATAATGCGTTTGCACAGAACCTGAGTACGCATCCAGGAAGACCATCTGGCCCCGGAGAATAAACAGGTTTAACTAATTTAAGTTCGCTAAGAATAGAACTTTCATCAATCACTGGATTGAAAATGCAATTAGCCTTTTTTAAAGGATAAGGATACGGACTTGCTCGATATTCCGTTGAGGAATAAGTTGTTTTGAAAAAACTCGCAAACATATCGGCAATTGCCTGATCAGTGCTTGCTTTTTTATTTTGAAAAGACAAAAAAGATGGGTGCACAGAGGTCTTACGTTTAGAATTAACAAAGTTATAAAATTGTTTAGGGTCGAAAGAAAACTGAAGCTTACACCGCTGAAGATAATTCTTATAGCATTGAGTATTAAGCATCATGAATTATGAACGAGCGACTGTATACAGAGCATAATCTGATGAACGACGTGTTTTTTGAAACTTCTTATAATATCGTGTCTTCACATTTTTCAAATTGGATAACTCACGAGAGAACCAGGGAGGTTTGTTAAGCCGCTCCAGCCTACCAAGAGGCACACAAATATTAAAGAGTGAATTCAGAGTATCATAGAAAAAACGAACAGCTGAGTTCATATCTCTACAATTGTACAGATAAGACCAATCGGTAGTAGCAATGTTTTCATTAAGGCTGGCAAAGTCAGTCTTACGAAAGCACCTAGTTAGAGGTAACTCATTTAAACCAAGTAATGGTGAAAGCAAGGGCAAATCAATTTTTAAATTTAATGTAGGATGAAATTTGTCTTCTGGAAGAACAAATGGTTCGATCCTAGAAACCTCACAATAAGAAGAATCCAATACAAAAATAAGATCTAACGATTTTCTATTAGAATTTAAGACGGGATTGACTTGGGATAAAGATATGCCTAGAAGGCCATCAATAAAGTCATGTGACAAAGAGGGCAGCAACGTGGTAGATTCATCTGTTAGTGACCATGCTAAAGCGGGTAAATTAAAATCACCTACAACTATGACCAAGTCTTGACTGGAAACTAAAGAGGAGACAAACTGAATTGCCTCTAAATGATTTAAATATACCACCATGTCTGACAATGGTGGAATATAGGAACAAGTAATGAAAGCATTAAAAGATTTAAAATTTACTTTAACACCGACAAACTCAATCTCCTGGGTACTAGAAAATTGAATCATTTCAGATGATAAAGCAGCATCAACAGCTATCAGAACGCCACCACCTATACGAGAAATCCGGTCACGTCTGAATATAGAAAAGTTTGTGGAAAAAACCGATGCATCAGCAATATCAGGTTTTAGCCACGTCTCTGTAAAAGCTAGAATGTGATTAGAAAGTTTAGATTTCAGCCCTCTAACGTTCTGGTAACCCAGGTTAAGGGACGAAGCTAGTTTTTTGACACATCAGCAGATGCTGATGTGGCCGGAATGGTATTAGTTGTTGTTGTTGGCAAGCGAATCGGTTTCCGATTTTTCATTGTCACAGTATATTATTTAACTAGTATATGTTTTGGCCAAAAATCTTCTCGACATATAGTGTCGAAGATATTGGCAGAAACACTAATTTTAAAGGACGAAATGTCCCGAGAATAAGAAAATTTAAACTTCTCCACCGCAATATTCGAGACGTTAACTTTCTTCCGAATATAGGCTATTACATCATCAGATGTGACAACAGGGTCTAGCCTAGAAACAAATATATGTTTCTTTGGTGGTATGCCAACGAGAGGCCGCGGTCCCGAAGCGTCAGCCGCAGCAGTAACGTTGGACAAGTCACCCACTGCAGCAGTCAACTTGTTTACGGGGCCCTCGATACTTTTAGAACTAACGGCAATTTCCATTGGAATGGGTAATTGCCCGGACACATCGGACACTACAATAGGCATCGTTTTTAAACGATCATTCCCAGGTGATACCGGTAATTCCTTACTAATAGCATTCACAACCGGGCTCTTAAACGAAATCAATTGCTGTACATTAGGAGTGGACGGTGCATGAGACCGGTCGGGGACGATAAGAGACGCTGGCGGATCTACAGATACAGAAACACCCCAAGGACTGGTCCTTTTACGTTTCGGAGACTCATTCATAAGCGATAAACTTCTGAACTGAGTCTCCACCGCAGTAAACTCAGCTTGGAGTTTATTAAAACCTGCCCTTAAAGTGTCAAAACTATCTCTAGTCCGCATCATGAAAGAGCGCATCTCATTCTCGACCTCTCGGCAAGCATCACATCCATATTTTAAGCCACCACCTTTAGCAATAGACTCCTTGATTCTGCCTGTGTAACCTGCACACTTAACGTGAACCGCATTGTCACACAACCAACAAAGAATATAATCATGGGAGTCAACCGCATTAGTGGCAACTATGCAATTATTTTTTGAGCAGACAACCATTTTATCAAAAAGTTTAATTTAATTAAAAAACGGAAATACAAAAAATAAAAAATAAAAATTCTAAGGGTTAAAATTCTGTGTATAAGAATATACTGACCAGTTCTGACACAAGGGTTAATGTGCAGAGTAAGCCTTCACAACTAGAGAATAAAAAGAGATGAAAGCACAAAAAACAAAAACACGTATCACAGAGTCGTGGGTAGGCAAAAGACGAGAGCGCAAATCAAACAAGAATAGGAAAGAGCGGGAGAGCGCGGTAAATTGAACATCCAACAACAATTTGTACGCAAGAGCGCGAGAGTTAGTTACAACGGTAAAGACACAAAAGCAAAAGAGATAAGCAAAACAACAACACCGCTAATGCAAGTATTGTTGTAAGTTTTGATATTATTTAAATTTAAACAAAAGCGACAGCAAGAATTCGCGAAATGAAAATAAAATTCGGATGTTGAAATTATTATTAATTAAACCGATAATGAATTTAAGAAATTTGTAAAAGTATTTAATCGCGAGAAAAAATAAAAATTGATAAGCGCAAAAAAAACACGTCCGTCCTCTGCAACGAGTGAAAGTATCTATGAAACAACCATACAAATTTCGAAAAACCATCTACCATTGCCAAAATGAATTTGTACTGCTTGGAGGTGCTGTCCATGGGTTCTAAATGATCCAAATATAAAGTATGTAACGGTGTGTCTCCTTTGGTTATACAATGCAAATATCCTTCTTTTTTACCCAGCTGTTTATTATGAACTATACATTTTATGCAGTTTGCAATCAATCTTGATACTTTACTTTCCAAATGCGGTATCCAGTACTGTTGGTGGATAGCGTGCATTGTCTTGCGCGTCGAAAACTGTCCAACCTCGTGCGATCGTTGTATTATCTCGCGTTCCATTAGCTTTGGTACAACCAATAACTCATAACCTTCAACTTCTTAAAGCTTTTATATTGTTGCTGCTTTAGTACCTCTATAATCGCGATAATATGATCATCTGTCTGCTGTGCCTTCTTTAAACGCGCTGTTATTTCATCTTTTACTACTAAGCACGACTGCGGGTAACGGCTTAAACAGTCCTCGTGCTGCATCTTAACTGCTGATCGGAGCTCCACGTTCAAATTGAAATCTTGTAGATACACATCTTGTAGATAGATGTCGAAATTTTTTAACGCCATATATGCTGCCTTGACTTCAAGAATGTACCTATGCCTCTTCGAATCACTTCAGATGCTTTCTTACTCCAAAAATAAATCGGATGTAAATTGATGTCAAATAGCTGAAGTAGTACCGCTCCAAATCCGTCTTTTGAAGCATCCGTGTGCAACTCGGTTGGTGCCTCGCGAGAATAGAGGTGTAACACTGGTTCACTTATTATCGCCGTCTTCAATTGCTGCAACGCCTGAAGCTCGCTTGGACCCATAATAAACTTGACATCTTTTTTCAGCAACTTGGTAAGGGGTCGTGCTATCTGCGCATACTGAGGAATAAACTTTCTAAAGAATCCGGTTAAACCAAGAAATGCCTGAATCGATTTGACGATTATGGGAATTCCAAAACGACTGATCGCCATCGTTTTATCTTTACCGGGCCAAATCTTTCCATCTTCAATTTCGTGACCTAGAAAGCTTATGCGTTTTTGCAAAAAACTAAATTTTCCCCATTTTATTTTTAAATCATACTTTGCTGCAGTTTCTAGTAGCAATTTGGTTTTGTTTAGACACTCGTTTGCTGAATTAGCATATACTATAATGTCATCCATATATAGTTGCATTATATTCTTGTTAATCAGATCCTGAAATATGTGGTTAACGAAACGAATGAATGAAGCAGGAGAATTACGAAATCCAAATGGCGCTCTATTAAACTCGTATAATCCTTCTCTAGTAATAAAGATTGCTAGATTCCTCTATGGGCACATGGAAGAATCCATTTTCCGAATCCATAATCGTATAAAAGCTTGCTGTCTGCAATTTTTCAAGCACTTCATCCATTAAAGGAACTGGAAAGCAGTCTTCCAAGACCATGCTTTTTAGCTTCCTGTAGTCTACACAAACCCGCAAAGTATTGTTTTTCTTCTTTACAACTACAACTCGGCTAGCAACATTCGAAGTGGATTTGCGCACTATTCCGTTTTCTTTCCACTCATCAACTTGATTTTTAACCGCTTCCGCTTCTGGTACTGACAAACGACTGGGTGACTGCCTAAATGGCATTATTGCGCCATCTGGTACAATTTTTAACTCAATAGGGCAATTTACCTTCTCTGCATCATTCGGCCGATAGCTATCCTGTATCAACGCTTCGACTTGCTTTTGATATTGCGCTGGGGCCGAATGACTACATGAGATGTCAAAAACATTGTACCAATTGTCAGCACATTCTTCTTGCGATTTGGTGTCTTCAACCAGGCTCATAAATGTATATACACGCTCATCGATCGATACTCTAAACTTCTCCACAAAGTCGTATCCCAAAATAACGTCACAGTCCAAAGTGTTGCTCTCCACTACCAAGAATTTTTCCTGCGTCTTTGGATTATCTACGATGACTTCTGTCTCGAAAAAGCTTTTTGCTTTTGTTTGGCTTTTGCCTAGTCCGCAGAGCATTAAGCAACTTTCTTTTAAATCAATCTTACCCAAGTATTTTAGAAAAGAGTTCTTTACAATAGTGACATCTAAGCCTGTATCGATCAAACCGTCGACATTTACGCCATTCAACGACACCGACTTGACCCGTTTTTGTATATTTATTTTACTAACTTTCTGGGGCAATTAGTTGAAATATGTCCACTTTAATTACAACTAAAACATTTTCTATCCGCACTATTACAGTCTTTACGCTTGTGCTCACTGGAACCGCAATTAAAACAATATTCTTTCTTTTTAATGTTTTCCACTTTTGCAATAGACGTGATTTTACGATTGTTTTTCTCAACATTATCAAATTTTTTTACATGCTCGAAAAAAATTGCTCTTTTAATTCTTTTAGCGATTTACAATTGTACATTGAGAACTTGAACTCGCTTTTAATCATCAACTATGTACCGCATAACCGCCGCGGTTTTTCGATTTTTCCAGCACTAGCAATTTTTCTCATATTTAGCACATATACTTGAAACGATTCACCACTGTGCATTTTACGATCGCGTAACTGTTGATGTAGGTCAGCGCTATTTAAATTTGACTCGAACTCACAACAGAACATTTGTCTCAAACTCTGAAAATCACTCACTGTTTCTGACTCGAGATATAACTGTGCCGCACCACTCATTTTATTTCTCGCTTGCACATACACCTGCTTGTCTGTGAGCTTGTAAGCTTCGGCATTCTGCTCAAAGTTCTCAAACCATTTCTCTACCGGTACATTGTAGCCGTCTAACACACATACAACTTTTTCGAAATGCTCAAGGTTTATTTTGACTTCTGCATACTTTCTCTCATCTGCTTCGATTTTAAGAGAAAACATTTGTATTAACTGTTGCATCTTTATATCTAGATCTCTGGGATCACTTTTTTCTACGTCACTAACTTCTTTCATTTCCATATTATTTTTTATTGATTCTTCTTCCACTAGACCAAACGTTTCGTTCAAGGTCTTATTTTCAACGATCTTCTTTTCGTTCTTCTTTTCGTTTTTCGACTTCCCTGGTGTGCGCGATGGTGGCGACATTTCGGTTTTTCGCACTTCGTGGCGCCGACTGATCAACTGTTCGAGAACGATTTCTTACAAAAGCTACCGCGCACTCCTGGAATTTTCACAACTGTACAACTTTTATTTGGATGTTTTGTACCAACTTTTACAAAATCAACCGCAACTTTACAACTTTATTGTTTTTTTAAATTGCAGCACAACCACATTTACATTTTTCTAAGAACTTTCTCCACATTACACATGCACTAACACACACACATCCGGCGAGCCCACAAATGTGAGGTTAACATTATATTTGTAATAGTTTATTGTACATAATATTAACTGAAATGATTAAATTGAGGTGTAGTACATATATTTCTTTGAGAATAATAATTAATTTCACAACTGCCGAACGCTCTCGTAACCTGTTTTTATCTTGCCCGTTCTCGACGACGACTGACTTTCGACTCCCGACTCTCTCTCTTAGATGCCTCTCACTCTCAGCTGCTACACGCCTCATGAAAATAGGGGTAATCTGAGATCAGTGTGCCCATCTCGTCTTTACATCTATATAAACTCGGCCGTCTACTGATAAGAATATACTTTATATGGTCGGAGATGCTTCTTTCTACAAAAGTGGATACATGCTCATTTTTAAGTTTTTTTCAGGATTATTTGAGCTAAAGAAAGGATAATAAAAAAAAATCTTGTTTTTCGTTTTATATATTGTTAATGAATTTTGGTTGAAAATTTGGGATCGATTAATGCATTTTTGTGGGTTTTACAGCCACTTAAAGTCACAGTATCAAAACATGTATCTACATGTGCTCGCCACTGTACGTGTACACAAACCGTGCACTCAATAAGAGTGTATGTGTATTTTCAAGTGCGGTAGCGTATATCAGTCGCTTCGCAAAATAAAAGGACACAATCGACGCACAATATCTTAAAAATGGAGGAAAATGATTAGAAAGTGTCGCCAAGAGACTGGCCACTCACCTGGACTGCGAACGGCTGCCCAGCTGGCTGCCGATTGCAATTAATCAGCTGATAACTAGTGTTGAGAACCGTCGATCGATAACAGAGTCGACAAACCAGCTGACGGCTTAACATAAGCTCACAGCATTCGCTTTTATAATGTTGCGTGCTTATATGCGCGCGCTTGGGCGTGATTTTCAAAATCCCCTTATAGGCAGAGTAAGTCTTAAGTTACCGACTAGCAATCTTTTTAAATCATAAAAACAGGTCCAAAAAACCCACATAGTCTCTGAGACACAAAGAGGACTGTGTTCTGCGTTTGTGGCAGCGGCCACATAAAACCTGGCAGCAGTTATAAAATGAAAAGAACTCATGGGAAAATGACTGGAAAAACGTCTACTACTCCAGGTGGCAGCTACAGTTGTGGTAATCCACCCATGGTACAAGCCACATACGCCACATAAAACCTGGCAGCAGGTATTAAATAAAAAGAACTCATGGGAAAATGACTGGAAAAACGTCTACTACTCCAGGTGGCAGCTACAGTTGTGGTAATCCACCCATCGTACAAGCCATGGCAAGGGCACGGATTCTGGAGGCCCCTACAACCGTTATCATCAAACTTGGCCGATGCAGCGGACATAGCTACAAGCAGCAACAGCAGCAGCAAAAAACATGGACTGTGCACAAACAGAGCGAATCCTTTCGCCAAAGGAAGCAAGATCGCCAGGACACCGCCACAGGCTCTTCACTCGGTTCCGCCAGCCTCGATATTATAAAAAGTTTCAAAAAACACATCGTTCATCAGATTATGCTATAAGAATTATCTTCAGAGCTGTAAGCTTCAGTTTTCTTCTGATCCTTTTTTCAAAACAACTTATTCCTCAACGGAAAATCGAGAAAGTCCGTATCCTTTTCATTTAAAAAATGCTGATTGTATTTTTAATCCAGTAATTTATGAAAGTTCTTTTCTTAGTGAACTAAAACTAGTAAAACCTGTTTATTCTCCGGGGCCTGATGGTCTACCTGAATGTGTACTCAGGTTCTGTGCAAGCGCATTATGTAACCCATTTTAAAATTGTTTCTATTGTCTGTCGAATCTTCCTCTTTTGGAAAGAGTCGTACATCATTCCTCTGCATAAAAATTGACAAAAGTCGGAAGTCTCTAACTACAGGCCAGTTGGGACCCCATTATCGCGTCCCTAGAGCGATTAAACATATCTGAGTACATCATTAACCCGATATGAAGCGGAAACATGCCATTACAGGAGGAGTACCTAAGGGATCAGTGATCGGGCCAACATTGTGGAATGCTATTTATGACGCTGTCCTGCGACTGGATATGCCAACGAACACTCGCTTAGGCTTGCGGATGACATCGCCATAGTCACTGTGGCCAAGGACGTCCAACAAGCAGAAGAAAACACCAATGCAGCAGTGCTCAGGATTTTGCATTGGATGGAATCAAACTTACTATCTATAGCCGCACACAAAGCCGAGGCTGTGCTCATAAGCAGCAGGAAAAAAGTGGAAACAGCCAGGATCGAAGTCGCCGGATGCTCTATAGCATCGAAGCCTGCAATTAAATTCCTCGGAGTTATGATGGACTACAGACTATCATTCAAAGCCCACCTGCAGTACATCGCAGATAAAGCTGCAAAGGCCACAGCAGCTATAACTCGGCTTATGTCTAATGGCGCCGGTGGTACGGTCTATCATACTATATACTGTCGCCATATGGGCACCAGCGATGTCATCACCCAAGTACAGCCGTGACTGCAGATCGGCGTATCGAACATGCGTCATTTTTAATCCAGTTTTTTATGTATTTCACGAAGTGAAGGTATGTATTTTAAGAATCTAAATGTTTTGTGACCTGTGAATATATGTTGTGTTGTTTAATTGTACTTTTAACCATCTGTCTCTCTAATACCCTATTGTTAACCAATTTCATCTTCTGTAGAATAAAAAATTATGAGGCCGGTATTGGCCGGTAAAAATTTTATTTTTGTGATATTATATTGTTCGTCCACTATGTGAATTATCCAACATTAGCTGCCCTGAGCTGCCCATTCTAACAATGTAGCTTTTTTTAGAAACCATGTCGGTCTGCAAGCGGCAACTTTTTATAGTATGGCATGAGGAAAAATAAGTATTCCGCACTTGTCGACTACATTTTTTCTAATGTTCTCAAGAAATCAGACTGTAGTGAGCAGGACTACCATTCAATTATGGATAAACTAAAAATTTTCCACAAAAGATTGTCTGAAAAATGGAAGAAAAGCAACAGAGATAAGAATCGATTGGAGAACAACAACGCAGCCTGGCTCAACGATGATTTGGTTCTTCTGAGTCCTGGAAAAAAATTGGCTCCAGGGCGAAAACCAAAAGATATTGAAAATTGCTACCCCAACCGTCAGTGCACAAAATTATCACATCTTGTGGAAAACAATTCTTGCAATGACCTTATGAGAGCAACAAGTATAAGCCTGTATAAATGTGGTAAACGGAGTGCATCGGACATTGTTTCAATGGTAGAAGCAGATCCCGACGCATCTAAAAAAATAAAAAAAGTTTGGGTGCAAAACAACGGGGTAACGACTTATCTCCGCCGACATATCTCCGCCGTTAGAAAAAGACATATCTCCGGCGGAATAATGTCGTTCTGAAACGACATAATTTCGCGCGGAGATATGTCGTTTCAAAACGACATTATTCCGCGCGGAGATATGTCGTTTTCTAACGGCGGAGATATGACGTTTTGAAACGACATATCATCGCCGGTGATCTGCGCGGAGATATGTCGTTTCAAAACGTCATATCTTCGCCGTTTAAAAGCGACATATCTCCGCCAGAAAATGTACTGGGCGGAGATATGTCGTCGGAATATGTCGCTATGCCCCGCCGACATATCTCCGCCGTTAGAAAAACGACATATCACCGCGCGGAGAAATGTCGTTCTGAAACGACATAATTTCGCGGGGAGATATGTCGTTTCAAAACGACATTATTCCGCGCGGAGATATGTCGTTTTCTAACGGCGGAGATATGACGTTTTGAAACGACATATCATCGCCGGTGATCTGCGCGGAGATATGTCGTTTCAAAACGTCATATCTTCGCCGTTTAAAACGACATATCTCCGCCAGAAAAATGTACTGGGCGGAGATATGTCGTCGGAGATATGTCGCTATGCCCAAAACAACAATTACCCATTAAATATTCTCCAGAAGAAGCATTGGCGCTTTATATTGAGTTCCTTTACAAGAAACGCTGGACCACACCATTACGAGAATTGTTGGTGCGCATCCCGAAATTTTTAGCCAACTCTCGGATAATGGCGATAAATATAGGTCTTTGAGCATCATTTCTAAATGGGGTTGCGATGGGAGTTCGGGACACGCGACATATCGGCAGAGCTTCAGTAATTCGGAGCTTTAGATGGCAGATGAGCACATATTTTTCAATTGGAAAGCAGCGTACTTTGGCAAAATCCTCGCCCGGCATCGACTCGGTATTATAGACCATTAAAAATAATGTTTGCCAAAGAGTCTACAGAATTGGTTAGAGCAAAAATTGAAAAAACTAATTTTCAGATATTGAGAATTGTGCCTACGCGCTTAAGTAGCTTTCAAGTTTACCACAAATTGCAACTTACCATGATCGATGGCAAAGTTTTCAGCGTGATTGCCGAAACATCATCGCAAACATGTGGTATTTGTAAAGCAACGCCCAAGGCTATGAACGATTTAAGTGCAATTAACAACTTGGCAAGAAATGAGGACTTGCTGAAGTTTGGATTATCGACTTTGCATTGTTGAATTCGCTGCTTTGAATGTATGCTACATATCGGCTATCGTCTACCAATTAAAAAATGGCAAGTTCGTGCTTCGGACAAGAACATAGTCGATAAACAAAAGGCAATCATCCAAGAAAGCTTCAGAATTAAAATTGAAATTATAACAAGTTTGTGCAAAAACAAACGAAATAAATCTAGTAAAGAAATAGTGTTTAATAAGGAAGTTCGAAGTCTGCTATTAAATTAACCTTCAGATTCAGAAAATTCCGATTCGGAATCGGATAACTAATATTATTAATAATAATAATGGTTAAAATAATAGTTAATAATAGTTTATAATAGTTAAAAGAATAGGTAATAATAGTTAAAAATGCAGACAATAAAATGTTAAAAACATGTACATTTTTTTTTTTTTTTAACGTTTAATATATATTTGTTGAATCTACTCTTAAATTAGAGCCTAACAACAAGTTTGAGATATTTTTCTTAGTGTAGTACTTAAGATAAATCCTGGCGATATTGCAGGCGGTCCTAATCACTTGTTATTGGGTTGGTCTGTCATTTCTTTTAAGACGAGTTCTATTATTAGTTCGCATAAGGGAATTGGCAAGAACATTTGGGTGTTCATCCACTTTGGCAGAATACTTTAGTTGTTGACTAGCTTTTTTAGATTTTACGGTAGGTATATTCACGGGGCCTCCGTGATTGATCTTAAAATCTTCGACTGCGCTCTTTGTATAATATCGAAATTGCTGGTACTTGCATTTCCCCATAGTAAGGCTCCGTAAGTCCAGATGGGTTTCAGTACGGAGTTGTATAGGAGGACTTTATACTCCAGACGTAGAGGGGACCGAGCATTGATGATCCAATGTAGGCTACTCGCTTTCAGTTTAAGCTCTGACTTTTTTGCTTCGATGTGCTTGCGCCAAGTTAGTCTTCTGTCTAGGTGGATGCCAAGGTAAGTGACATCCACGGCTTGGGGAATTGGTACGTTGTTTAGCATTAGAGCTGGACAGTTTTTCTATTAAGCGTAAATGTGAGTTGTTTGCATTTCTGCTCGTTGACCCGGATACGCCAGGTTGCTAGCCATTCCTCTATCACCTTGAGGTGTTCCTCTAATTTTGCAGAGGCTTTTATTGGGCATTTGGATCTGCTGAGGATTGCCGTGTCATCGGCCAAAGTGGACGTTGTAAGTCCTAAACTCGTTGGTAAGTCTGCAGTGTACAGTAGGTAGAGCAATGGGCCGAGTACACTGCCTTGCTACACCAGCTTTGATTTCAAAATCAGCCGAGACGGAGCCATTACATCTTACAGCGAATTTCCTATTGTAAAGGTAAGATTCCATGAGTTTGTGGGTGTACTGTGGCAGTTTTTGCCGGATTTTGAACATCAGACCCTCAAGCCAAACTCTATCGAAAGCCTGGGCAACGTCGAGAAAGACAGCCGCACAGTATTCTTTTAGTTCGAATGCTGTTCGTATTTCGGATGTTATGCGATTGACTTGTTCAATTGTACCATGTTTTTCGCGGAAGCCGAACTGGTGTGAAGGGATTGTGTTCTCCGATGCCAGAAATGAGTTTAGTCGGATCTGCAGGACCTTTTCAAAAAGCTTCGAAAGACATGGCAGCAAACTAATTGGCCTATAGGATGATGGCTGGGTTTTGTCCTTTCCCACTTAAGGAATCATGATGATAGTTGACCTTTTCCTTTGTTCTGCTTTATGTGGTTTTTAATAACTGCAGTGATCTCATCCGATTGGAGTTCCAAGTACTCACTATCCGTTAATGTGCTCGAAGGGGGAAGTAAAAATAAGTTTGATATTGGATTTGAATGGAAAACCATTTTAAGATGTGTGGCAAATACGGATGCCCTCTCTTCGTCACTGCGGGCCGAACCACCGGTCCACCTATCGGTGAAACTGTCTCTGTAGGACTTTGTAGAACTGGACTTTCCACAGAGAATGTTTAGTGCTGGTTAGACTGAACTTTTCTATATATTTCCTTTGAGCCCAGCTTTCCTTTTGTCTTAACTCCTTACAGAGAGGTTGCGATTGGCATGCCTTATGCGAAGTTTTGCTGCCATTTATCTGCCATTTTCTTCTTAGATGTCGTTTTTCCGTTACTAATTGTTCTATCCGCCGGTTCGTAGGCCTGTCAACAGGTTTAGTGTTAGTAGAGGCATGTGGAGTAGATACATAAGCTGCAGCTCCCATCATCGACTCAAGTGCAGAGACGCACATGTCAATGTCCTCTGCAGCATCCAGTTTCGGCGAAGGGTCAATGTGGGCACTCATGTACATTTTAAATTTAAGCCAATTTGTTTTGTTGTTTTTAAGCCTATATGGGCGATCAAGTATTTGAGGTCTTGTTAATAGTATGAATAGCAATAGAAAGTGATCGAAGGTTAAATCTAGCAGTGTATCCGCAGTGATCCGACTACGCGGAATCTTCTTGGTTATTGCGAAATCAATCAAGTCAAGCACTTTCTCTGGATCTGTAGACCAATAAGTAGGCCTACCCGGTTAGACGCAATCCGTCTTATTGAGTGGGTTGACTATTGTCCCCTGCTGAGTCCCGCCACGAGCTTTTCCGTCTGGATGGTTTGTTGCATAGAAGGTATATTTTGGTATTTGAAAATTATTTTTTTAATGTTAAATGTGTTTCCGAAATCAGCAAATCGTCGATTTCACTTGAGTCTAGGAATAGTTGCAGTTCATTTTTGTGCTTGGAGATGCCGTTAGCATTGCAAAGACATAGACATATTGAATAGGGATTCCGGAGGAGAAGAATAACCCAATCTTCATTCGTTGAATTCAAAATATGAACTGATTTTATTAACACAAGTATTGAGTTTATATAGGGAATCTTAGGCTCTAGGAGGTAACAATTGTTCTTAAAATATCTTATCCTAATGAGACTCAAACCCAAGATTTCGGGGGTTGAAAATTATTATTATTTTGGGCACGGCTTCGGCCACTTGACATCCTGCCGTTGTGATCTTTTGGGTTAGTTTAGAATTTCAAGTGTTTTTCTACAATGTGTGTGGCTGATTGTAATTCTAGTCATATGCTAGATTACTTGTTTGTGACAAAAGTACAGTTGTATTATGTTTTCTTTAGTGCATCTGATTTGGTGAAGCCGCTTCAGATGAACACGATGTTTATTCTTAAACATTCTGCAAAGGGCCGCCAAATGTGACGTTTTGGATTTTATTTTTATTTAGTTGCCCTAAACAAATTATTATTATTAATATTATTTTTAGTAAGATTACTGTTGTTAAAGAAGCATGACGAGCTACATAAGAGAAGTTAACCCTAGCAAATCAATGTTTGTATCATTTTCCAAATTGGTTTATTAATATCGCCCGATGTTTAACAATTTTTGCTTCGGGATATCTACCCACTCCTGATGTGTATTACTGTGCTGACTTCTAGCCTTTTTATATGGTGGAGACTTTAAAGACCAACTACTTTTACCTCTAGGCTTAAACCAATGTGGCTTTTGCTGGTATTTGAATTCTGAGTGGTTATTCGGATTAAGTGTTGTCCCTTTTTGTAATACAGCCTCGGACAATTTGTTACCCGAATTTATTTTAAGACTATTTCTTAGATAATCATTATTTAATTTAACGTTTGCCATCTGAATATTTTCATTTTGTACTGGCTCTGGGATATATACTTTTTCTTCCCCAGATTTTACTATACCTCCGAACTGAGGTCCTGCCGGGGGCCATAAACTTATTTCTTTTACCTCAGCTTTTATCTTACTTCTAAGGTGAGGTCCTGCCGGGGCCCGAAAAGTTATTTCTTGTTTTGTTTTGTTGATGAGCTTGTTTGGACTTGTGTTATATTTATTTTCACATTTACCTTTTTTCTTCTCCCAACGCTTTTTAAAACCTGTAACATCTATTGTTGGTGCTACTACAGATTTATTTATTTTTGATTTGGTGCATCCCGAGATGATCCAACCAAATTTAGTATTTTGACCTAGTAGGCCATTTATCTTTCTAACTCCCCCTTTTAAGATTTGGGTATATACGTCTACCCCTATTATCATGTCAACCCTACCCGGTTTATTAAAGGTAGGATCAGCAAGTACGTAGGATTGCCATTTTGACATATCCACATTTGCTATTTTTAACGGAAGAGCTTTCATTAAATTTGGCAACACAACTGCCTCAACATTAAGAAGATTATCCCGTGGATTCCGCGTCTTCACATCTATTTTTACTTTATATTTTGATTTTTTTGCTTTTATTAAGGACACGCCACTTATCTCTGTATATTGTTTAATTTTACGTAATTTCAATATTTGAGCGGCTTCTTCAGATAATATAGTACTCTGAGAACCACAATCAACCAAAGCTCTTAATGTTTGAAACCCTCCATTTATTTTCTTAATTTGTATTAGGGCTGTGGCCAACAATTTTTGTTGTGCCGTTACACAGGTATTAACGCTCTCCTGATTTTCTTCATAATGGAGTAACGTATGGTGTCCTCTGCTGCAAAATGAGCAGACCATTTCATTATTGCATCTCTTGTTGCTTGAATGCTTCAAGCATCGTGTGCACAATTGTACTTTTTTTGCTATTTCCAGCCTTTCTATAGGTGTTAGCGCTTTAAACTTATAGCACTGAAGTGCGTTATGCCAGGGGCCTTTGCAGATCGGACAACTGTCTTTAAACCCCACAGCCGACGTTTTTTCTAATGGTTTTTTCTCTTCCTTTCTCACGGCACTTAGCGAGCAATATCTTTGCTCCAAGAATTCCATGACATCCGATAGCAATTGTATTTGCCTGGTTTTTCTGATCTGACTCTCATATAATTGTAGAGTCTCTCTGTCAAATTTCCTTAGTAGCATTTGTGCAAATATTATGTCCACTTCATCGGACAAATTTGTTTTAATTTTAATTAAGTGTACTGACTCATTAACTATGTCAATCACTCCTTTTATGCTTTTTGCGGATTCATTGTTGATCATCGGTAAATCAACGATCCGATTTAATTGTTCGGAAAATACCCTGCGATTATTTTCATACCGCTTGGTTAACAGTTCCCAAGCGGCACTATAATTGTCAGCTGAACCTGACAATAGATGAGCTACCATGCTCCTTGCTTCGCCCTTTAACGCGGATTTTAAATAATTAAACTTGAGAGCAATACTTAAATCTTCTCTTTTTTCAATTAATTCTGTAAATAACTCCACAAACAGGTCCCATTCTCTAGCCTCTCCAGCAAATGTGGGTACCTGAATCATGGGCAACACCGGTAATTCGCCTCTCACGGAAACATTCTCACTCTTACAATTTTCTTTATTGTTCAATTTCATTTCTAACGCTGATAGAGAATTCCGGACATCGAATTCTAAATCATCCATAGTATTCTTAAATCTTTCATTACTTGTCAGTACCTGGCACGCCTGAACTTTCTCCCATAAATAATTGATCTTATTAACATACACTATGCATGTCTCATTGCCTGTTGAATTGTCTAAAGTGTGTAAATCTTTGACTATTCTATCCAAATATTCCTGGAGCTGTTGGACTCTATCCATAAATATCTCCTGGTTAACCTTAGGGTTTTCATTACTGGAGGTCGCATTCCCGCGCGACTCTCCTATGCTATCATCAACTATCTCTGACATGTTTGCCTCCGCTTCAACGCACACCGACTTACTAGTGCCTGGTTTTTCTGACTCCCCTGTGGCTATAATTTTGGCAACTATCGTTAACGCTTCTTCATGTATTTTATTTCTGAAATAATCATGATCTAAATTTGGAGCAGTCTCAATCAATTTTTTGTTATTAGGTATCCACTGATTCCTTATCTCTTTTACTTCCTCTACAACTTTGCTAGTTATGCTTCTAGCATCTAGTGCTTCCAACTGCCTTAACCTGGCATGTAACCCTGCCTGCTTCTCTAACACTTTTGCAGCCTTATTTGTGAACATTTTAACTTATGCGTATATTTGGATATCGATAATATTAAAATATATAGGTTGATGTAAGTACTTATGACTATTTTAATTTATATCTTATCTGATGATCCTGTTCGCTGCTGCTTGTCCGCCAATGGGTAGAGTTCGCCGTTTTATTTTTTATTGTTTCGTCGCTCAGCTGCTGTTGTCCAGGGCCTATGGGCTCAGGCGATACCGGTGCCGGATATCGCACCAGATTTCCTTATACTGGCACTTTTCCAGCCTCTTCTTTGCAACTATCTTGTTGCTCTGCTGCTGTTGGTAGTTGCCGACTTGCAACTACATATACTGCCAGCCACTTTTTTTTCGATATTAGGGCTTCGAATACGCCACACACGAACTTTATATTGTTCTCTTTTTTTTTTACCGCCGCCGAAATTATTGCAGTTGCTCGACTAGCCAAACTGCCTTTATATACTCGGTCGCACGCACTTTTTATTTATTAAGCAATATTTTGCTTTAATTTTATACTCTGTCTCTTACCACTGGTGGGGGAAAACAAGAGTTTTTTATTTTGCTACCTTTAGCTGGTCTAAGCATTTACACTTGCATTAGATCTCAAACTCTTAAGGAGCTGGTTGAACCTCTGAGTCTCTTACCACTGGTGGGGGAAAACTACAGAGTTCTTTCTTATTTTGCTACCTTTAGCTGGTCTTAGCATTTACACTTGCATAAGATATCAAACTCTTAAGGAGCTGATTCATTCTCTGAGTCTCTTACCACTGGTGGGGGAAAACTACAGAGTTCCTTTTTCTCGAAGGACCAAAATGAATAGGGATTCCGGAGGAGAAGAATAACCCAATCTTCATTCGTTGAATTCAAAATATGAACTGATTTTATTAACACAAGTATTGAGTTTATATAGGGAATCTTAGGCTCTAGGAGGTAACAATTGTTCTTAAAATATCTTATCCTAATGAGACTCAAACCCAAGATTTCGGGGGTTGAAAATTATTATTATTTTGGGCACGGCTTCGGCCACTTGACATCCTGCCGTTGTGATCTTTTGGGTTAGTTTAGAATTTCAAGTGTTTTTCTACAATGTGTGTGGCTGATTGTAATTCTAGTCATATGCTAGATTACTTGTTTGTGACAAAAGTACAGTTGTATTATGTTTTCTTTAGTGCATCTGATTTGGTGAAGCCGCTTCAGATGAACACGATGTTTATTCTTAAACACATATTCTCGATAAGCTTTTGGATAAGCAGGTTTTGATTCCGCATTAGTTCGTGCATACAGTTTTGCATGAACGTCGTAAAAGTGGTCATGTTTTGATTGAGTGAGATCAATAGGGCCTCTAAACCACTTGTAGTTTGCTGGCCAAGCTCTGGTGCGCTAGGTTGCGGATTCTGTAGATGGTGGAGTGACGGGGTCTCTTTTGCGGGCTCCGTCTGTCCAGTTCGGAGCACACTAGCGAAGGATACACTAGGACTGTATGTAGCAGGCATGTTAGATGATCTAACAGCCTTGGCGAAGAATACCTCCGGTGTAGTTTTAGAGGCGTTGACGGTGACTTTTGGTCCAGCTGGGGTTTGCGCCCGTTTAGGTGAGATTTAAGATCCTTAAAGACAGGACATCCTCTGTAGTTGGCCGTGTGGTTCCCGGCATAGTCTTAGTGCGACATTGTTTCTGTCCTTGGTGCAAATGCCATCTTTATGATGTTCGCCATAACCAACACACACTGACCTGAGATTGCAGTTGTTAGAAGTGTGGTTGTATTCCTGGCAGTTTTTACACTGCGGTGGTTGATGTCTCTTATGGGGCTCCTCTACGGTGATTCTTTTTTCGACCAACGCTTTTGCTATTTCTTGAGTAGGGACCGATGGCTCAATCCCCTTCAACACAACCTGGAGCCCTTTACTGCTTTTTAGTTGGTAGGTATAGAAGTTGATGTTAGCATTACGGAGGTACTTTTCGATGATGCGGAAATTGTCCTCTGTTTGGCTTTGACATTTAATTTCTTTAATGTTACCCCTATTGAGAGGGGTTACAACAAAGTTATCTGCTCCTACTGTTTCTACTAGCTTCGAAATCAGGGCGCTGCAGTCGGCTCCACGGATGTATGTATAAAGGGGGTGGTCTAGCCGACTTAACTATATCTACAGCGCCGGCAAAAATTTTAAAACGGTTCCAGCTAAATGGTGCTACTCGATCATTTGGTTAGGTTATTTTCGGCGTATTGCCACTTTTTTTCTAGCATTCAGTGGGGTCGGCGACACCACCGAAAAGTACGCGTTGTTGCGTTGGACCGAGAGTCGACGCTCACGTTGTTGTTGTACAATTAGTTCTTGTAGCTGTTGCTGGTTGGGATCGAGAGAGCTTGGGCCCGAATTGGTGGACATGGCTTTTGTAAAAATTATGCACTTTGTTGTTGCAACTTAGTATTTATTGCTATTAGAGCAATCTAATAGCAATATGATTGTAAATAGGCGTCACTGAGGCGACTGAGAGCCCTACACAAATTTTTGAAAACGCGGTCTTTTTTTTTTACACTCAATTTTAGAGGAGTGCATTAAAAAACACGTCTGTACACGGCGGCAGTTAAGTTACAATGTGAATAAAAGCAATAAAAGCATAACAAAAATTTTTAAGTTGCAAAAAGTTATTAAATACTGTGCCTTGAAGGGTCCAAATAATATAAAAATTACCATTATTGTAAAATTGTTTTTATTTTTTGAGTAATTAATTTCGTTCGCGTTGGTTTCGCGAGAGGGATACGGATCATAGGGTAGGTTTTAGTGCGGTGCGGTGATCACTAACCAAGGACGATACCAAGTGCCACACTTCGGCTTTCAAAAAAAACTCACCGTGCATCACCGGGTTTGACTTAAAACTATACAAATACGATTCACGCCGGTCAGGAAGTGTAAAGGCGTGAGGGGATCCAAGCTTTTCTCACCTGCTAAACCTCAAACCATGCAGATTTGGGATTCTATAGCCAACTAGGTCCTGTCTACCACAGCTGATGCTCCACAAGAATTGATGGTAACACTCCTCTAGAGCATACAGAGCATACATGTTGCCAACGGATCCGTGAATATTCCTTTAGAATTCCAGCTCTTCTATTACATACAAATGTATTCCATGTGCGAGGCGAAGCGGATAGCCAATGCAGAAATATCACCAGTCGAGAAATACCTTGGTTTCAGTTGTGCTACTCGTATTTTGAAGGCAATAAGCGTCACCTGATAACTGTCTACCAATGTCAATCGGCTGTACATCACGGCTCTAAAAGCTTGTGGGGACGCATCCGCAAACCATAGACATACTCCCAGTAGATCCCGATGTAAAGGTGGTTCTATGTACAGCCGGTCATTTGCTGAGAAACTCTTCTCATCCTTTCCAGAGCCGTCAATTACAACGCGAACTGCCTGGTTTAGTATAGCGTTATGACTTTTGTGTATTTTGATCAATGAAAGTAGTCCCATGTCTCATAAGCACTCGTAGTCTTGATAAATTTTACATATTGCTGCTTAAGGAGGAGCCTGCTTTAGTAAGCTCAAAAAGTCGAATTTTTTTTATTGCTTAAATCTGTTCCTAATATATATAAGAATATGTCTGTCAATTTTGGAAAGACAATTCGAATTATTTTCGAAGATACAGCACTAAAAGCAGTCGAGTATACGAGCGTTCGGGTACTATTTTTTTTTAACGTAAAATTTAAAGCGCGTTTTCTCGAGTTTTCATTTTTGGGATTTTCCAAAATTGGCGGGCAAAATTACAAAAAAAAATATTCAACCAATCGTAAAAAACCAAAGCTTATTAGATTCAGTATCTAATTACCTTCTCTGTGAACCTTTAAAATTCTTGAAAAAAAAATTCTAAACTATTTTTTTAGTAAAATGAAGTTAGGTTTTTTGGTGAAAAATTCAACTTTTTTTTTCACAACTAAAAAAAACTTTGATTTTCGCGTTTTTTTCGGGGGTTTCAGGTTCACATAGAAGAAGGAATAATGAAAATTAATTATCCATTTGATTTTTTTGTTTCACACAAAAATTGTGACCTACATATTGCCCGCCAATTACACACTTCAATTGCGCGGTGATGCACAAAAGTAGATGAAAGTGGGCTGTATTTCGATATTTTAAATTTTAAAAAATGTTTTTTGTAAGTTTAAATATGTAATAATGTAATGATGTAAAAATTTCATTATCTATTCATATTCAATTTCTCATTCCTCTGCATAAAAATGGACAAAAAGTCCGAAGCCTCTAACTATAGGGGTATCTCAAAATTGTCCGCTATTCCGAAAGCTTTTGAGAAAATTATAACTTCTCAATTGCAACATTTTTGCAGCTCTATTATTTCGCCATCCCAACATGGGTTTGTGAAACGTAGATCTACAACCACTAACCTTTTAGAATTTACATCAATAATTATCAAGGGGTTCAAAAATGGTAAACAAACTGATGTAATATACACTGACTTTAGCAAAGCCTTTGATTCCGTTAATCATACCCTATTACTTTCTAAGCTGAGCGACATTGGGTTTCCACCCCTTTTCCTTTCTTGGGTTCGAGAATATTTAACAAATAGAAAACAGAAGGTACTTTTTAAGTCTTCTTTTTTCGCTTCCATTCCTGTGACATCTGCTGTACCTCAAGGTAGTCATCTTGGCCCTCTGCTCTTCACACTATTCATTAACGATCTTCCATCAGTCATTGTTCATTCGCGTGTGCTTATGTATGCTGAAGATGTTAAACTTTGTCTTACTCATAAAGATACAGATTCATTTAGTCGGCTACAAGCTGATCTTAAAAACTTTCAATCCTGGTGCCAGTTTAATCTACTAAATCTTAACACTACCAAATGTAAGGTAATGACTTTTTTTCCGTAACTCTCCTCAACTGGTCACTTATTTTCTAAACAATAGCCCTCTAGAACGTCTAAATAATATGAATGATTTGGGCGTACTTATGGACCATAAGTTAAATTTTAACACCCATATTTCCACCACGGTCGCAAAGGCCATGAGTGTCCTGGGTTTCATAAAAAGATGGTCAAAAGAATTTGATGACCCCTATACAACTAAAGTTCTTTTTACTTCGCTTGTCCGTCCTATTTTAGAGTATGGATCTTGCATTTGGTCACCTTAATATGAGTCGCACCAGATTAGACTTGAATCCGTTCAAAAGCAGTTCTTGCTATTTGCTCTTCGTGGCTTAAGCTGGGATCGCAATGTCAATTTGCCTTCGTATTCTAGTAGACTTCTCTTGATTATCCTACCGTCCCTAACTAACCGTAGAAGCTCCTAATTGGTGATATCGACTCGCCTGAGTTATTAGCTCAGGTGAATCTGTCGGTACCATGTAGACGGAGTAGACATCCTTTGATACCTTTATCCCTTAGTCGTTGTTCTTCTAACTATGCTATGCATGAACCTTTTAGGGTCCTCTGCTCTGATTACAATCTTCTATTCCCTCTAATCGGCTCAGAGTTTTCTATTAATATGTTTAAAACATCTATCCTATCCCATTTAGTTAATAGATAGCTATAGTATTATTTGTTTGTCTGTTTTTTCTATTGTGTATTTGTCCACGCGATTCGTGCCGTGCGTTATACGGCTGCACCCCTCGGTCGGTCGGGTGGAAGGTGGGCAGTTATCTGCTTGGGCTCGCGCGTAACAGGCTGTCCTGGTATCGTAGGGGCCACTTGAACGTACTGCGCATAGTATCGTCAACGTCCGCTAAAATATTTGGATTTTTCCTCCGTAGGGATTTCATAGTTGATCCGTATTAGCTTGACGAATCTGAATCAACTGACGTATCTGTCTCCGGTGAGATGAGCTCGTACTGATCCCTTACGCTTTTATCGATGAAGTTATTCCACTCATGATTAGCTTAGTGACTTCAATAGAGTTTGAATTGGTCTATTGGCGGCAAGACTTGAAACTGATATTCGGGCATGTGTTCATGTAACACCAATACGTTGAACAAATGCTTTAGTCGCCAACGTGATTGACGAGTAATATCCTACAAGTACTTTTGTTACCCCATTCATCGATTACAGTAGCTTGTAGCTTAGCTTCCGCAGGTTTACTTTTCCAAAGTATAATGAGCAACAGCAAGACTAGAACGCGCCAATACAGAATTATGTGACTCAAGTTGTAACAAATTCCAAAATACATCCATTGTTACTCCGTCAGGATTTGTGTTGCTATGTTTCCCCAAACTTGACGCATGTCGACATTTAACTATCAGCAAAATTTGTATAAGCCATGGGCTACGAGAATCACAACAAAGAGTGCTTAGCCCCCAACTTTATAAGCACCAACCACGAGATTTCCAATTTATTACAGCTAGTTCAGTAGTAAGTAGCCTGCAAATTTATGAATTTTGTGATAAAGGAACGATCGATTGAATCACGGAACTGCGTCCAATCCTCATGGTCAAAAGTTGGAATCTTGATTCGTTTACATTGTAGTTCCAATTTGATGCCCGTGTCACTAATTGTATGAAGTAGTTGAGAAGTAATCATAATTGTCAGGTTTTCGTACTACCTTAGTAGCCTATGTGAGTACATTATTTGCATTGTAGGTCTTCTCTTCGCACTATACAACCTCCGAAGCTCTCCCTAAAATCTATCAAGTTATCACAAATGTTCTTAATTCTTATATTCATACATTTTGGATGTTGTAAAATACCCCGTCATTTGTGGCTGTGTTAAATATTTCGGCGCACTATTCTATGTTTTCCTAATAAGTCGTTTAAAACTACTGCCTAGCAGGTAGGAGTCCTGTCTAAAATTGATGAAACCATGGTTCAAACCCCGCCCGGAGAATCAAGTAACGAATCAAATAATTTCATTGAACTAATATACGCTTTAAATAGGCAAATAATTAGTATACCAACTAAGCATAATAAAAAATGCACAATGCCAGAAAACTTAAATATAGAAGCAAGTTTTAAACCTCTAATAACATATAAGGAAGAACCAGAAAATAATCCAGAAATCATTCAAGTTACATATTTCCGCCGAAGGTTCAACCAAGAGCTAAAAATTAAACTACCCTGAAACTTATTGTTTTTTTTAAATTCTTATCAGAAAATGTTTAAATTTAAATATTTTACGTATTTTGAGCATATATTTGTTTACCGTAATGATCGATTTGTTCAAACAAAGGATAAAATCAATATTTTTTTATTTGATCACTTTCAATAACTTTTTTCCCTTTATTATCTGTCTTTTGTAGGTAAGCTTTTACAAGGTAAAAAGTTTACCAAAAAATGTTTCTCACATTACAATAAATTTAAAAAAAGAAGTCGGGATTATAATGCAACACGCATAATTTGGAAATTATCGAATTTTTATTGCGCACTTTTATAAGTTCCATTCGACACCGAAAAAGAGAATTAGTTTCTTAAATATACTGCAGGGGTTATAATCTCGAATTCCGATGGATCGGACCACTACATGATATAGCTCCCATACAAATATCATGATTCTGGAGTTCTTTAGCTAAGTCTGCTTAAAATAGAATTTGGGGGTTCTTGAAATAGCTATACAGACAACCTGCTCCCCCATATGTGTGTTGCCTTTGAAATAATCTTCTTTTGGAAGCTTTGAGCCAGCTAAATTGCAATATTTTGATTTAAAACCAAAAATAATAATTTAATTTTTTTAATACAGCTTCCAAGCTGATTTAAGAGTATGATTATGGGGTAGACGCACTTCAAAGTTTCATAGACTCTTTAGAACTAATTAATGAAATGAAGTCAGACCACGAAAAAAACAGCTATTTAAAATTTAAAAACAAAACTAAAAGGGGATGTGAGACTACTAGTAACAAATGAAAATACATCAACAGATATAATAAAACCTTAAAAAATATTTAGGGCGAAACAATACAAGTATAAACATAACGGCAAGAACGCAAGGTTATTTATGTAAGAACTTGAAAAATTTAACCAAATCCCTAAATTGCGCTTTTATAGTGGACAACGTAAATCCAGAGACAGCCAAAAAATATGCAACCCAAAAGAGCAGTGAAAGCAATTATTAAGAACTGCGATAATAAGTAAATAGAAAGTAATAGAAGCCGTTAATTTCACTAAAATTAATGAAATTAATATGCTAATATTGAATGGGAGAAATTTCTCCTAAACTAAAATAAAGAACTAAATAAAAAGAAAACCACATCCAATAACAGAAATAATTAAAGAAAGGAACAAAATAATAATGTTCGACTTACAAATTTTGAAGAAAATTCGGAAAACTCTAAAAGTCCTCTGATACATAAAATTGAACAAAAATAAATAAATACACTGCTGGTCAATAGGTTAGACACAACCATTTAAGCATTAAAATAATAACTTGTAAAAACATTTAAACAAAAGTTGATATGACAAAACTTTATTTTATTAATACTCTTTTTCTCAACAACCGCCGACTCGTGCAGTCGTGTTTTTGCAGAGGACATTGACTTGTGTGTCTCTGCACTTGAGTCAATGCTGAGGGCTGCAGCAAGAGTATCTACTCTACATACACTAAACCTGTTGACAGGCCTACAAACCGGAGGATAAAACAACTAGTTACTGAAAAACGACGTCTAAGAAGAGAATGGTAGATTACTCGCTCACCAGCAGCAAAACATCGCCTAAGGCATTTCAATCGCAACCACTCTAAGTCGTCAAGACAAGAAAAAAGCTAGGCTCAACGGAAATACAGAGAAAAACTTAGTCCAGCCGTCCAAACATCCTCTGTTGATAGCCCACCCAACTTAAAGCGCTCCTACAAAGACAGTTTCACCGATACGGAGTTTAACCAGTGGGTGGACTCGCAGTGACAAAGTGAGGGCATTGGTGTTTGCCACACATCTTATAATTGTTTTTCAGCCAAATCGAACATCAAACTCGTTTGTACTTCCCCTTTCGAGCACATTAACATATAGTGAGTACACGGAACTCCAATCGAATGAGATCTCTGCAGCTATTAAAAACCATTTAAAGCCAAAAAAAAAGCCCCTGGCCGTGACCTTATTACACCGAAAATGATCCTAGACTTCTCTATCATTGCCATACAATACATCTGCAAACTGTTCAACGCTATAATAAGAATTGGCTACTTTCCAAGAGCGTGGAAAAGCCATCATCCTATAGGCCAATTCGTTTACTGCCATGTCTTTCGAAGCTTTTTGAAAAGGTCGTGCAGATCCGACTAAACTCATTTGTGGCATCGGAGAACACAATCCCTTTACACCAGTTCGGCTTCCGCAAAAAACATGGGACAATTGAACAAGTCAATCGCATAACATCCGAAATACGAACAGCATTCGAACTAACAGAATACTGTGCGGCTGTCGTTCTCGACGTTGCCCAGGCTTTCGATAGAGTTTGGCTGGAGGGTCTGATGTTCAAAATCTGGCAAAAACCTTTCACAGTACACCCACAAACTCATGGAATCTTACCTTTACAATAGGAAATACGCTGTAAGATGTAATGGCACCGTCTCGGCTGACTTTGAAATCAAAGCTGATGTACCGCAAGGCAGTCTACTCGGCCCATTGCTCTACCTGCTGTACACTGCAGATTTACCAACGAGTTTAGGACTTACAAGGTTCACTTTTACCGATGACACGACAATCGGCAGCAGATCCAAATGCCCAATACAAAACTCCTCTGGTAGAAGAATGGCTAGCCACCTGGCGTATCCGGTCAACGAGCAAAAATGCAAACATGTTACGTTTACGCTTTACATAAGAAACTATTCAGGTCTAATGCTAAACAACGTACCAGTTCCTCAAGTCCCACGTAGACAAAAGGCAAATTTGGCGCAAGCACATCGAAGAAAAAAAAAATTACAGCTGAAACTGAAAGCGAGTTGCTTACATTGAATTATCAATGCTCGCTCCCCACTACGTCTATAGTATAGTCCTCCTATACAACTCCGTACTAAAACCCATCTGTCCCATCAGCCTGCAGTGTCCCCAGGATTTAGCTTAGTATTTCTGAAAAAAACTGGATGGCAGCCTTAAGAACGCATTCTGGCAATGCGTTGCATGCTAAAAAAATTTTGTATTTCCCCATATTTTTATATTAGTCACATTTCATTGTAAACAGCTCGCTGAGTAAAACGCATACGCACGGACGGACAGACGGACTTGGCTATATCGACTCAGCTTCTCATGCTGATTAAAAATATATATACTTAATGGGGTCGGAAACGTCTCCTTCTCTGCTTTACAAACATCTGACCAGTTTTATAATACCCTCTGCAAGGGTATAAATATCAAAAAAGCTAACATCGGCTATGCCGAAGTTTATATACCCTTGCAGTCCTTGACAATATTATTTATACATTCTGCAACTCAATTCATCAATATACCAACGAAACAATTTTACTCTTTATACTACAATTTGTTCTTCTTCCCTCATTCCCTAAGTAAAGCAAGGCACGCATACACATACAGTTTATGTAGCGTTGCGTCTGTGTGTGTACGCACCGACGGACGGACGGACAGACGGACATGGCTATATGGACTTAACTTCTCATGCTGATCAAGAATATATACAGTCAGCTAAAAAAGTTTAAGTAAACTGCTTAAATGAATATTATTTCTATTAGTACCCTATCAATAATGGGGAAATTATTAAATTATGATTAGTTTACATTTAAAGCAATTATTTATTAACGAAGGGATAAATAATTAATTTTCTTTTTATGCACCAAAAACCAAAACAAATAACGAAAAGCATGCCAAAAATTAGTATTTATAGATACTAAAATGTATAAGTATCGCTATCTATGAATTTTGAAGGCCAACCTCAAGGAGAGTGCGACTCAGCTCCATTTAAGTGAGGGTGCATATTATTTTCAGCAAGATAATGACCCCAAACACACGTCATATCTTGTAAACGAATGGTTGCTATTCAATACCAAGCAATTGCACACTTCCCAACAATCACCAGACCTCAATCCTATTGAGCATATCTGGACTTTGTTGGATAAAAGGATCCGAAAACATCAAATATCGTCCAAAGCTACCCTTACTTCAGTTTTGCATTCCGAGTGGGAGAATATTGTCGATAACGACACCAAATCGTTAGTACGGAGTTTGCATCGACGTCTGCTAGCAGTGATTGCTGCAAAAGGAGGGACAACTAAATGCTAATATTATTCGTTATCCACAATTGCTTCATCAGGGGGAAACAGAATTGTAATTCTAGTACAGTGGTCGGCACGGCCCATTCCCCGGACTAGGGCCTAGCTCTGCCGCAGCGCTGTCGTCTCACATACACTGTAAATGCTCGTATAGGTTCGTCAATGGCACTTCGGAAACAATTCGACTCGTGCTTGTCAGAAAAAAAAAATTAGTTTCAAAAAAAAAAAATTGGTCCACGTGTCAAAACTACACTTAAAAAAATGTTTGTTGACAAATGGAAAAATTAGTTTTCTCTTGATTGACAATATGAATTCGATGTGCAATGCGTTATTTGCTTTCAAGTTTTTTTAAAGTAGGTTATAATACAATAAAGTAAAAAAAAGTTTCGGACTTCGTGTATGTTGTAACACACAAATCAGTTGCTGTTCAGCAAAAAATATTTCTATTTGCCTTACTTTTTTTCAGTGTAAAGCAAGAAAAAGTTTCGTATTTCGTGTTTGTTGACACACACACAAATGCAAAACCTAATTTTTGATTGTATGCGTGCCGACCCCTGTTCTAGTAGGTCTCCATTGAGCAGAATTACCTATCCCCAGCATAAAAAAACTTTGCTGGTTCGTTTTGTTTAAAAATTAAAATTTTATTAAACTCCATGTGATGTTTTCTGTTGGCCAATAAGCAATTAACTAAACTCAACATACATTCTTATTTTACCAGACGCTTGATATTGCATCAGCCAAAAAAGGTGTGACCATGCACCGTAAATACCAGAATAATGAAATACAATAATGTTAATATGTACAAAAGATTGGTTACATTCAAAATAATATTAAGCAACTGGGAGTTCAGCAACCGTTCCTCAACAACCATCTTCTCTAATTACAACAACATTCCCTGTAATCTGCGTAGAGCCTACTGTTCCTCATATGTAGATAGCTGTAGTTTATATCGTATGACATGTGTGCCTTTTTTTTCAATGTCAATTCGTGACGTGCGCTATATGGCTGCAAAACCATTCTAAATTAACGCTGATACTGCGCTGTACCTACACCTCGCATAGAAACTTTTACGCGTCTTTCTCTAAACAATTTATTTCAACATGTTACATCAAAAACGACATATACGATCGTTGTGAAATGTTCAGCGTATATTAAGACCGTGAATAGAGATAAGTTGAACTATGATATTTAAGAGAGGATGCGTCGATTTTTAATTTCCTAAAAGAGGACCAGAAAAAAGTGATGTTCATAATATACTGTTAATAGTCGTATAAGATTTTTGTCTTTCAGTATTGAAAAAAAAATTTTTATCGGTGAAGGTGAAATTTTAAACTTAAGTGGTTAAAGTGTACAAAAATGTATCTAACAGCCAACTTAGTGGTTCTTGAAATAGCTATACAGACAACCTGCTCCCCATATGTGTGTTGCCTTTGAAATAATCTTCTTTTGGAAGCTTTGAGCCAGCTAAATTGCAATATTTTGATTTAAAACCAAAAATAATAATTTAATTTTTTTATACAGCTTCCAAGCTGATTCAAGAGTATGATTATGGGGTAGACGCACTTCAAAGTTTCATAGACTCTTTAGAACTAATTAATGAAATGAAGTCAGACCACGAAAAAAACAGCTATTTAAAATTTAAAAACAAAACTAAAAGGGGATGTGAGACTACTAGTAACAAATGAAAATACATCAACAGATATAATAAAACCTTAAAAAAATATTTAGGGCGAAACAATACAAGTATAAACATAACGGCAAGAACGCAAGGTTATTTATGTAAGAATTTGAAAAATTTAACCAAATCCCTAAATTGCGCTTTTATAGTGGACAACGTAAATCCAGAGACAGCCAAAAAATATGCAACCCAAAAGAGCAGTGAAAGCAATTATAAAGAACTGCGATAATGAGAAAGTAAATAAATAGAAAGTAATAGAGACAGGTAATTTCACTGAAATGAATGAAATTAATAGGCTTATATTTAAATATGTACATCTATAACTGTCGAAGAGGACAGAAATTTCTTCTAAACTAAAATAAAGAACTAAATTGAATTTAAACCGGCTCGAGGTCAATCTTACAAAAGAAGATTATTTCAAAGGTAACACACAAAAAGGTGAGCAGGTTGTCTGTATAGCTATTTCAAGAACTACCAAGTTCTATCATCAGCAGACTTTGCTAAAGAACTCCAGAATTGCAATAGCCATACCATGTCCTCAACGCTAAAACTAGTTGGGAATTACATTGCCAACTAAATGAAGCGAAAAAAGCTGGCGAAGCCTACAATACCGAAGACCACCTTTTGTGCATTACCCTTAGGCGCTATGAAATATTAGTGTAAGAGCTTCGCCCTTAACAAACTAAATTCAAGACCTGTTTCTTTTTATACACGGTATATTGTACCATATAGAAAAAGGGTTTTTTTTGGAATAAAATTCCAAAATAACGGCGTGCCTTCCGTTAGTGTTATCTGGTTAGAGATTGCGACCTATTGAAATTTAAATTGAATTTAAACCGGCTCGAGGTCAATCTTACAAAAGAAGATTATTTCAAAGGTAACACACAAAAAGGTGAGCAGGTTGTCTGTATAGCTATTTCAAGAACTACCAAGTTCTATCATCAGCAGACTTTGCTAAAGAACTCCAGAATTGCAATAGCCATACCATGTCCTCAACGCTAAAACTAGTTGGGAATTACATTGCCAACTAAATGAAGCGAAAAAAGCTGGCGAAGCCTACAATACCGAAGACCACCTTTTGTGCATTACCCTTAGGCGCTATGAAATATTAGTGTAAGAGCTTCGCCCTTAACAAACTAAATTCAAGACCTGTTCCTTTTTATACACGGTATATTGTACCATATAGAAAAAGGGTTTTTTTTTTGGAATAAAATTCCAAAATAACGGCGTGCCTTCCGTTAGTGTTATCTGGTTAGAGATTGCGACCTATTGAAATTTAAATTGAATTTAAACCGGCTCGAGGTCAATCTTACAAAAGAAGATTATTTCAAAGGTAACACACAAAAAGGTGAGCAGGTTGTCTGTATAGCTATTTCAAGAACTACCAAGTTCTATCATCAGCAGACTTTGCTAAAGAACTCCAGAATTGCAATAGCCATACCATGTCCTCAACGCTAAAACTAGTTGGGAATTACATTGCCAACTAAATGAAGCGAAAAAAGCTGGCGAAGCCTACAATACCGAAGACCACCTTTTGTGCATTACCCTTAGGCGCTATGAAATATTAGTGTAAGAGCTTCGCCCTTAACAAACTAAATTCAAGACCTGTTTCTTTTTATACACGGTATATTGTACCATATAGAAAAAGGGTTTTTTTTTTTTGGAATAAAATTCCAAAATAACGGCGTGCCTTCCGTTAGTGTTATCTGGTTAGAGATTGCGACCTATTGAAATTTAAATTGAATTTAAACCGGCTCGAGGTCAATCTTACAAAAGAAGATTATTTCAAAGGTAACACACAAAAAGGTGAGCAGGTTGTCTGTATAGCTATTTCAAGAACTACCAAGTTCTATCATCAGCAGACTTTGCTAAAGAACTCCAGAATTGCAATAGCCATACCATGTCCTCAACGCTAAAACTAGTTGGGAATTACATTGCCAACTAAATGAAGCGAAAAAGCTGGCGAAGCCTACAATACCGAAGACCACCTTTTGTGCATTACCCTTAGGCGCTATGAAATATTAGTGTAAGAGCTTCGCCCTTAACAAACTAAATTCAAGACCTGTTTCTTTTTATACACGGTATATTGTACCATATAGAAAAAGGGTTTTTTTTTTGGAATAAAATTCCAAAATAACGGCGTGCCTTCCGTTAGTGTTATCTGGTAGGCTTCGCCAGCTTTTTTCGCTTCATTTAGTTGGCAATGTAATTCCCAACTAGTTTTAGCGTTGAGGACATGGTATGGCTATTGCAATTCTGGAGTTCTTTAGCAAAGTCTGCTGATGATAGAACTTGGTAGTTCTTGAAATAGCTATACAGACAACCTGCTCACCTTTTTGTGTGTTACCTTTGAAATAATCTTCTTTTGTAAGATTGACCTCGAGCCGGTTTAAATTCAATTTAAATTTCAATAGGTCGCAATCTCTAACCAGATAACACTAACGGAAGGCACGCCGTTATTTTGGAATTTTATTCCAAAAAAAACCCTTTTTCTATATGGTACAATATACCGTGTATAAAAAGAAACAGGTCTTGAATTTAGTTTGTTAAGGGCGAAGCTCTTACACTAATATTTCATAGCGCCTAAGGGTAATGCACAAAAGGTGGTCTTCGGTATTGTAGGCTTCGCCAGCTTTTTTCGCTTCATTTAGTTGGCAATGTAATTCCCAACTAGTTTTAGCGTTGAGGACATGGTATGGCTATTGCAATTCTGGAGTTCTTTAGCAAAGTCTGCTGATGATAGAACTTGGTAGTTCTTGAAATAGCTATACAGACAACCTGCTCACCTTTTTGTGTGTTACCTTTGAAATAATCTTCTTTTGTAAGATTGACCTCGAGCCGGTTTAAATTCAATTTAAATTTCAATAGGTCGCAATCTCTAACCAGATAACACTAACGGAAGGCACGCCGTTATTTTGGAATTTTATTCCAAAAAAAAAAACCTTTTTCTATATGGTACAATATACCGTGTATAAAAAGAAACAGGTCTTGAATTTAGTTTGTTAAGGGCGAAGCTCTTACACTAATATTTCATAGCGCCTAAGGGTAATGCACAAAAGGTGGTCTTCGGTATTGTAGGCTTCGCCAGCTTTTTTTCGCTTCATTTAGTTGGCAATGTAATTCCCAACTAGTTTTAGCGTTGAGGACATGGTATGGCTATTGCAATTCTGGAGTTCTTTAGCAAAGTCTGCTGATGATAGAACTTGGTAGTTCTTGAAATAGCTATACAGACAACCTGCTCACCTTTTTGTGTGTTACCTTTGAAATAATCTTCTTTTGTAAGATTGACCTCGAGCCGGTTTAAATTCAATTTAAATTTCAATAGGTCGCAATCTCTAACCAGATAACACTAACGGAAGGCACGCCGTTATTTTGGAATTTTATTCCAAAAAAAAAAAACCCTTTTTCTATATGGTACAATATACCGAGTATAAAAAGAAACAGGTCTTGAATTTAGTTTGTTAAGGGCGAAGCTCTTACACTAATATTTCATAGCGCCTAAGGGTAATGCACAAAAGGTGGTCTTCGGTATTGTAGGCTTCGCCAGCTTTTTTCGCTTCATTTAGTTGGCAATGTAATTCCCAACTAGTTTTAGCGTTGAGGACATGGTATGGCTATTGCAATTCTGGAGTTCTTTAGCAAAGTCTGCTGATGATAGAACTTGGTAGTTCTTGAAATAGCTATACAGACAACCTGCTCACCTTTTTGTGTGTTACCTTTGAAATAATCTTCTTTTGTAAGATTGACCTCGAGCCGGTTTAAATTCAATTTAAATTTCAATAGGTCGCAATCTCTAACCAGATAAAATAAAGAACTAAATAAAATGAAGTAAGTAAGATTAATTAGTCTGCCAAATTTGATTGCGATAGTCAATAAACTACAGGAGGAAACCAGTTTTTTCTAAATTATGGAGGCGGAAATGGGGGTGGCAAAATATGAAAATATATATACTCTGCGCGCATACTAAGTGTACATACTAAATTTAGTGACTTTAGTTAGTTTGACTTTGTTAGTTTTTGATAAAATCAGTTTTATGTAATTTGCGTTGGCGGAAGTGGGCGTGGCAAAATTTTTAAATAGTCAATATTTGCGCGTTTATTAAGCTAGTTTACATACCAAATTTAATGTCGGCAGCTGTCATAGTTTTTAAGAAAATCAGTTTAATGTAAATTCCGAGGGCGGAAGGGGGCGTGGCAAAAAGTATGATTAATTTGTTTCTGCGCACTAACTAAACGAAAATATAGACCAAATTTGTTGTCTCTAGCTGTTATACTTTTTTAAGAAAAATAGTTTTTTGTGATTCCTGGGGCGTAAGGGGGCGTCGCCAAAATTCCAATTAACTCTATACATTTACATACTACACGCGTATACATACCAAATTTGGTGGCTCTAGCTCTTATAGCCTCCGAGATCTGAGTGTTCATACAGACGGACATGGCTAGATCGTCTCGGCTGTTGATCTTGATCAAGAATTTATATACTTTAAAGGGTCGGAGAAGCTTTCTTCTGCCTGTTACATACATTTTGGCGACTTTAATATACCATTTCACCCTATGGGTATGGTATAAAAAAATAAATACACTGCTGGTCAATAGGTTAGATGCAACCATTAAAAAAATAATTTGTAAACATTTCAACAAAAGTTGATATGAAAAATTTAAATTAAATTGTACAAAATGATGTAATTAAATATTGAGGCTTTTCAAATTAAGGCCATTTATTTTTGGTCACTAGAATAGACGGACTTCCACTAATTTATTCTTCTGATAAAAATAAGATATTTAAACATTTAAATTTAAGTCTAATTTAATTTTTTAGTAACATTTATTATTAACATAACATATATCAATAATGAGCAGTGCCTCATTTGTTTGCTTCATAAATGCAATGAAAACTACACCCACTGCTCCGTAAAATGTTATGGCGGCTGTGATGGCGGCTTAAATAAGTTCATCTCTTTGCAAATCATGAAAATAATATTGAAATTCATCAGGACCGTCTAAATCAAACCACTTTTCATTAATAAATACAACAGCACGCCAATAGTTAAGACAAGATCCAGTTTAAACGTTCCACGTCATGTGTTCTTTAGCGAAGTGCATTACGTTTTTCTTTGCGAATAGCAGTTTTTTTTTAGACGCTTAAGATCATCTGCGTTCCGAAGGGTTTGTTGCGCAGTTTTTCTTTGCGAATAGCAGTTTTTTTTTAGACGCTTAAGATCATCTGCGTTCCGAAGGGTTTGTTGCGCAGTTGGAAGGCTTGCGTTTATTCGAGCTAATTCCCTTATCCTGGCTGCCGACTTGCAAGAATTCAATACCAACAATTTTTTTTGCTCTTTTTTCACATGCTTTTTTATCCATTAGGTACCTGTCACCTGTTCTGGAGCTACGCTTTATCTGTGTGGCAATGTTTAGATATTAGATAGCCCCTGTGAGTGGAAAAATTCTATTTTTCACGTTCCAGCAAACTTAATATTATTGCCTTTTCCATTTTTACTTTAAATATAACTTTTTAAGAATTAACGTAATAGGTAAAAAAAGCAGTGTTTTAAAAATTACAATTGTACGCACATGACCTTTAAAAAATTATTAAAAACTTTTTTATTTGCTTTAAACTCACTATCGATTTAATTAAAATTTTATCATCCGAACTTTATTTTCATTTCGCGGTTGCTTACACCCGATTTTGTACATTTGCAATTAAATAAAAATCAAATTAAAATTTACTTGTTGCATTTGTTTAATTTGACACGCTCTCTTGCTCTTTTCTATTTCGGCTTGATTGCGCTCTCGTCTTTTGCCTACCTGCGACTCAGTGATATCTGTTTTTGTTTTTGTGTTTTATTATTAGTGTATTCTTGTACTTTTTACTCTTTAGTTGTGAAGGCTTAATCTGCACATTAACCCTTGTGTCGGAACTGGTTAGTATATTCCCATACACATATTTTCTTACGTTTAAAATTTTATTTATTCTTTTTTTAAATTAAATTTCTTATAAAATGGTTGTGTGCTCTAAAATTGCAGTAATTGCATAGTTAACATTAATGAGCTTGTCTCCCATGATTATATTCTTTGTTGGCTGACAATTCGTTTCACGTTAAGTGTGCAGGTTACACAGGTAGAATCAAGGAGTCTATTGCTAAAGGGGGTGGCTTAAAATATGCATGTGATGCTTGCCGGGAGGTCGAGAATGAGATGCGCTCATTTATGTGGCGGACTAGAGATAGTTTTGAAATTTTAAGGGGAGGTTTTAACAAACTCCAAGCGGAGTTTACTGCGGTGAAGACTCAGTTTAGGATATTATCCAAAACGGAAAAGAACCAGTTTTTGGGGTGTTTCTTTATCTGTTGATCCGCCAGCGTCTTTCACCGTTCCCGACCGGTCTCATGCACTGTCCACTCCCAATGTACAGCAATTGAAATCGTTTAAGAGCCCGGTTGTGAATGTGAATAGTAAGAAATTACCGGTAAACCTGGGAATGATCTCTTAAAAACGATGCCAATTGTAGTGTCCGATGTGTCCGGGCAATTACCAATTCCAATGGAAATTGCCGATAGCTCTGAAATTATCGAGGGACCCGTAAACACGTTGACTGCTGCAGTGTATGGCTTGTACAACGTTGCTGCTGCGGCTGATGCTTCGGGACCGCGGCCTCTCGTTGGCATACCACCAAATAAACATATATTTGTTTCTAGCCTAGTTGTTCTAGGCTTGTTTCTTCTATATTTGGAAGAAAGTTAACGACTCGAATATTGCGGTGGATAAGTTTAAATTTTCTTATTCTCGGGACATTTCGTCCTTTAAAATTAGTGTTTCTGTCTTCGACACTATATGTCGGGAAGATTTTTGGCCAAAACATATAATAGTTAAGGAATATACTGTAAAAAAGAAAAATCGGCAACCGATTTGCCTGCCAACAACAACTAACACCATTCCTGCCACATCAGCATCTGCTGGTGTGTCAAAAAACTAGTTTCGTCCCTTAGCCTAGGCTACTAGAATGTTAGAGGACCGAAATCGGAGACGTGGCTAAAACCTGACATTGCTGATGCATCTGTTTTTTCAACAAACTTTTCTATATTCATACATGACCAGATTTCTCGCGTAGTCGGTAGCATTCTAATAGCTGTTGATGCTGCTTTATCATCTGAAATAGTTCAATGTTCTTATACCCAGCAGATAGAATTTGTCGGTGTAAAAGTAAATTTTTATTCCTATAATGCTTTTATTACTTGTTCCTACATACATTGCACCAATGTCAGACATTGTAGTCTATTTAAATCATTTAGACCAATTCAGTTTTAGGTGATTTAAATTTATCTGCTTTAGCATGGTCATTAACAGATGAATCTACCATGTTGCTCTATGTCACATGACTATATTGATTACCTTTTAGGATTATCTTTATCCCATATCAAACCTGTCTTAAATTCTAATGGAAAATCGTTAAATCAAGATCAAACCATTTGTTATTTCCGAAGACGAATTGCATTCTACATTAAATTTAAAAATTGATCGGCACTCACTATCACCATTACTTTAAATGAGTGACCTCTAACTAGGTGATTTCGTAAGACTGACTTGGCCAGCCTTTATAAAAACATTATTACTACCGATCTTATCTGTACAATTGTAGAGATATGATACTCTGAATTCACTCTTTCACAGTTTGTGTGCCTCTTGGTAGGCAGGAGCGGCTTAACAAACTTCTCTGGTTTTCTCGAGAGTTATCCAATTTTAAAAATGTGAAGACTCGACATTTTAAGAATTTTCAAATTTTGTTCATCAGATTACTCTCTGTATACATTCGCTGGTTTAAAATTCATGATGCCTAATATAGAATGCTATAAGAATTGTCTTTAGCGCTGTAAGCGTCAGTTTTCCTCTGACCTAAGCAATTTTATAATTTTTATTAATTCTAAACGTAAAACCTCTGTGCACCCATCTTTTTTGTCGTTTCAAAATAAAAAAGCTAGTACTGATCAGACAATTGCCGATATGTTTGCGAGTTTTTCAAAACAACTTATTCCTCAACGGAATATTGAGCTAGTCTGTATCCTTAGCATTAAAAAAAATGCTAATTGTTTTTTTAATCCAGTGATTGATGAAAGTTCTCTTCTTAGCGAACTTAAACTAGTTAAACCTCTTTATTCTCCGGGGCCAGATGGTCTACCTAGATGGGTGTGCAAATGCTTTATGTAAACCCATTTTAAAATTGTTTCTATTGTCTGTCAAATCTTCCTCTTTTCCATCTATTTGAAAGGAGTAGTATATTATTTCGCTGCATAAAAATGGCAAAAAGTCCGAAGCCTCTAACTATAGGGGGTATTTCAAAATTGTATAATATTTTAGAGTATGGATCTTGTATATTGTCGCCTCAATATGAGGCGCATCAGATTAGAGTCGAATCCGTTCCAAAGCAGTTCAGGTTAATCTGTCGTTTGTTTTTCTAATTATGCCATGCATGAAACGTTTAGGGTCCTCTGCTCTGATCATAACCTTATATTCCCTGTAATCTGCTTAGTTCATAGATAGCTGCGTGCTAGAGAATTTGAAGTTGTATTCGCAATAAAATCTGAACAAATTTCCTCAAACAACATTTTTAAGAAGGAGAGAGTAATGTTTTAAATTGTCTTTTTTTTTTTTTTTTTTTTTTTTTTCAAGTTTATTTTTTGTTGAAAAATTTAAATAAATCGAAACAAAACAGACATAAATTTACCGCTAAAACTGGTAGTCCTTCAGTTAAGCTGTCCGAGTATACAAAATTTAAGTCGATTTTCTGACATACGGCATTTCTTAAGTCGGAGAGCACTCTAGCGAGAAAGCCATGTCACCGAAAATTTTTCACAGGTCGTGACGAAGCGTATATTAAAGTTGTCAAAATTTTTTTAATAGTAAAAAAATCCTATATCATGATCAACAGCCGATCTAGCCATGTCCGTCTTTCCGACCAAAATTGGTACTTAGACACCTGTAATACCTACAGTGTTCAAGTCAGTATAAAATTTTTGCCACGCCCCCCGCAAATTAGATAAAACCGATTTTCTCAAATTTGAAATGGGTACTGGCTTACTATACACGCAGATTTAGATTTTTTCAAAATTTTGTCACGCCCACCTCCGCCCCAGAAAATTAAATAAAACTTAAACAAAAGTAGAACCATAAAATTTAATATTCAGATTTATTTAGTATATGTGCAGATTAATAATATTTAAACTAGAAAAAAACCGGTTGCCTTTCTTAATTTTTTGACTATAGACTTATTGACTGTTATTAGAATCGGACTAGAAACATGGAGAATATACGTATAAACGAGATTTACTAGGCGGCTCATAACGGCTTGGTAGATAAAATATAAACGATAATCTTTAAAGTAAAAAATATAAAGTTGTTCTTTAATATTTAGTCGTTCAACCTTTATTTTTCAGCATTTCGAGGCAGCGACATTCCATGGAATTAAATAACTTGGCACAAATAGCTTGTTTTATATAATACCTATTTATTTTTCTTATATTCTTGCTTATTTTTTGGTTTACATCCTGCAGTTCTCTTCTTTAATATTCCCTATAGGTGGTCTATTAAGTTTAAAAACAAAACATAATGTTTCCACTTTAGTGCCTAACAGTCTTTAAAGTGTGTTTTGGATCATGAGCATTACGTTTTTGCCATCTTACAAATACCTTGCATCACATGTAAGGAAATTTACCTTTGTTACATCCGAACACAGCACGTTTCTCCATGCTGGGTATCAAAATCTATCTATTTTATATTTTTCTTGCTCAATCACGGTTCTTTAATATCAATCTTGCCCGGATAGTTCTACTGCTAATTAATGGGTTGTTTTTAAACTCCTCCCAGTATGATGCTCTGTTCGAAGTTTGACGTTGTGACGCGTCTTCAATCTTGATTTTCTTGCTTATCAGGTGTGTCACAGCAATCTCTAGAGATTGTTTTTAAAATTTATAAAATGAAAAGTTGGTGTCACATAAATAACTAATCAGCAGTCATGATAAATGATAGTTTCTATTTTGATTGTTGATGAGCAGCTCGTAGCAAGTAGGGTTGTACATAACATACATAAGTGGAAAGAAAAAAAGACCAGTTTTTAAACTTAACATATGTGTGCTTTTTTTTAAACATTATTAAAAATAAAAAAATTCCTTGAAAAGCAATCAAAATTAACTACCAAAATTAAAAACCAAAAATTTTAAAATAATTGCGTACGTCAACGAAAAATTGTAACTGCCAACTTAGTATGTTTTTTAAAGCCAAGAACTGTGACTTTTTTCTATTTCTATTGAAACTAAAATTAAATACTTTCAAAACCGTTAATATAGAATATTATTTTAAAACCAAATATTGACATCTTGCAGACTTAAAATGTTTTTGACTAAAAATATACTGAGCGTTTCTAATAATTTTTTTTCCAACCGAAAAGCCTGATTGTTTTACTGTCAATCATTTAGAAGAAAAAATGTTGCGAAAATATGTAGGTGTCAAAGTGAATGAAAATAATAGAACTACTATCCCCGCAATCTTAAACACGGATTTTTAGGTCAGATAATTTCTCCAACGCTGAAAAAAAGATTTTAAGATCAAAACTGGTTGCCGCTTCTATTATTTGTTCCAATTGTTATGGGGTATTTTTAAAGGCAAATCATACAGATATTTTACTACAAATCTGTGGCTTATTGTGATATTTTTTCGTTGACAAGATTTCCTGACACTAAACAAATTTCCTTATGGTTGGTAATTGTGTACAGAACTGTAAAACTGTAAAATATGCCAAAAAAAAAAAAAAGTATAAGAAACATTTTAAAATAGGAAGTGCCAATTATTGGAGTGGCGGTGTATGGTACTTGCGAATCACTCAAAAACTTCCTGTAGTTTAAAAATTATACAGCTACCGTCAAGTTTTATGATTTGCGGAAAGATGCTTTGTTGAAGCTTCTGCTCTTCTGAGGTGACGGTCGTGTTTTTCATAGCTCCAGAGTTTTTATCAGTATTTATTGTTTCTCTCAATTTTTAAGTATGCTTAGTTTGTTTACGCTTTCGTTGGTGTGATTTGCTTGACACCCTTGTGTTTTATTTGTGATTTGGTGAATTTTTTCTATTTTTTCTGTTTCTATTTTTTGTTCGTCATTGCTACTGCAGTTAGTCCGCTCATCGCCCCGATCATACCATCAGTGCGAGTGTTTTTTTCTTATTTTTAATGTTCTCTCTTCTTTGTGCTTGTGCTCAGTAATCACTTTTGCGCTCTGCTTCTTGAAGCTTGGCTTGTAACTGTTCTTGCACTCTTTCTTGTGCTGTGCACTCTGGATATCTCTTTGTTTTATTTGTAATTAGAGATTTCTTATCGATAATTATCTTACTGATTGTTGTCTATCTACTTGCAAGCATTCTGATCGTTTTGATGATCAGTATAGAGAAATATCTTGTTGGCTCTGCGATAATCTTATTCACTTAAAGTGTGCTGGCCTCAATGGCCGCGACTTTGACAAATTTTCTGGTTTGTCTGTGTCTAAGCCTGAGCTTGGCTTAATGCGCTGGACTTTCCCATCTTGTGCCAGTCAGCAGCTTGACTTTAGCCGTATGTACAGGGATCTTTGTTTAAAGTTTCTTTCTTTAAACAAACTGGCCAAACAGCTGTCTACATTTATTGTCGCAATTCAAGTTTTTTCCACCTTCTGAGAAGTTGCCCAAGAAATGTACCCTGAAGTTGCCATAAAGGCAGTCGTTAGCACTCTCTATTGCATCTTCTCCCATCTTACTTTCGCCTACACCATTTTCTTGTCCCTCGTTATGCTCTTCTTTTCAGATTGAAGTACTCAGTACAAGCCCTGGTGTACCTCAATCTATTCCTTACGGGAGCTCTGATCAATTACAGGATCATGCTGGCTCTCAATCACTTGTGGATTCCAATGCTCCTCCGCCTTCACTAACTGTAGTGCCTCATCGCAAACTTTTATGCTCCAGATACTTCTGAGTCGTCTGTGGCAGCTTACATTGGTAATATTTGCCCTGCTAAGGTTTTAATTCAAAAGTTTAAGTTTTCTAGGCCTCGCGAAATCTCCTCTTTTAAAATTACAATACCAAATGAGTACTTCTCAGCTATGGTTGACCCTAATTTTTGGCCAGAGGGCCTAGTTGTACACGAGTTTTCGACCAATAAGCGCTCTCGTCCGTTGCCTGTCCACCTTTTTAATTGATCTTCTGCTTCAAAAAACTAATAACGTTTAGTCTTTGCATTCATTATCAAACTGTAAGAGGACTTCTTACCAAGCTCTCGAAGCTGTTCTGTGATAGCCAAACCTTTTCGGCTGGCATATTAGCTTTCTCTGAAACTTGGCTTAACTCCTCTGTTTTGGATAACGAAATTCTTTCTAATAACCTAATATATAATATTTCTTATATGCTTGATCGTGTTGGTCGTCGTGGCGGTGGAGTACTCATTGCTGTCAACTCGAATCTGTATAGATCTGCCCTTAGGTGTTGAGTTTATTTGTTTCGAAGCGACATGTTTCAACTTTAGCTTATTTACTTTTTGTTCTTATATTCCTCCGGCTTCTGATATCATGACCTACATGCACCATACTGATGCTCTGAAAACCATTTTTAGTCGCCTTCAAGATCGTAATTTCCTTAGAGTCTTAAGTGATTTAAACTTCCCTTACATCTCTTGACTGGTTGATGATAATCTTTCTTAATTCCATCTCAACGTGTTTTTCTTGACAGCCAACTTGAATGTCCGCTATATCAGTTAAATTCTTTACTTAACTCTTCTAAAATCCTTGATCTTGTTTTTGTATCGGATCCCACTGTTAGTTCTGTATCTCAAGTACAGCCCCTTGTGAAGCCTGAAGATCCTTATCACCCTACCATTTCGTACAATTCCGTTATAAATTCATTTAATAACATTTCAGTTTCTCGTTGTAGATGTTTTCGTAACATAAATTTCAATCGTCTTAATATTTTTATTTCCTTTTTTGATTTGTCATTTTTTTTGAGTGCTTTGATATAGATTGTGCAGTGAATTTTTTCTACTCTGCTCTTAATTCTCTAATTGATTAATGCGTTCCTTATGTAAATGTCTCTACCTTCTCCAGTGCGCCGGTCTGGTTCACACGTAGGCTGTCTAATCTCCGTTACATTAAATCGCGATATTGTAAAAGGTTCAAAAAAACTAGTTCGCGACTCGACTATGCAAATCATTGTGTAGCGAAATCTCAATTTTGTATCTTAAATTCTCAATGCTACAATAATACAGAACCCCAAAAGATTTTACAACTTTCATAATTCTAAACGACGCCCTAATCTACTACCTTCCACGTTCACCACGTTTAATGACCAGTCCGCTAATAATGATTCAGATATTGCAGGTGTGTTTGCTAAATTCTACTACTGCATCACCAAATCCTATCCCTTCTCAATCGCACATTTTTATTGTGTGTTTATTCTAGTGTTTATACCCGGTCCTTATAATATTCCTATTTGTATTTTTAAAATGTGTCCGGTTCCCTTTCTAAGCCTTTATCTCGAGACTTGTAGCTTTCCTGATGTGTGGAACAAGTCTTTTATTATTCCGCTACAAATCTTATATTTCTAATTACCGTGGCATTGCCAAACTGTCCGCAATATCCGTCCAGATCCACTAGTTCTCCTTGTCAGCATGGCTTCATGAAAGGTCGTTCGTCGCTTACCGACCTTTTAGAATTGAATAACCTTGTACACCATGGTTTAAATGAGCTTCAAACTGATGTTATATATACCGACTTTAGTAAGGCTTTCGATACGGTTGATCATTCTATGCTTCTTAGAAAACCTTTTCCCTAAACTATTGGCTTGGTTTAAATCGTATCTTATGCAAAGGGTGTCTTTTCGTTCCTCAATATCTAAGACTGTTCGAGTTACCTCAGGTGTCCCCCAAAGGCAGTCATCTGGGCCCACCGTTATTTACCCTGTTTATAAATGATTTGCTCTTGGCCTCATTCACGCGTGCTCATGATTGCGGATGACGTCAAATCTTGTTATACCTATAATGATCCTTCTTTCCAGCAGTACTTGCAATCAGATCTCGATGCATTCTGGGTGCCACGTTAATAAACTACAACTTAAAGCCTTAAAGTGGTCTTTTATGACGTTCAGTCGTTTGTCTCCGTTTCTATCTTATTACTCTATTAAGTCTGTTCTGATAGATTGTGTACCGTCATTCAAAGTCTTAGGCGTTATTTTTGACACAAAACTTTCATATAATTTTCATAAATCTTCAATTCTCAATAGAGCATGCAGTCTTCTTTGTATAAAACGTTGGGCCAAAGAATTTATTTACCGCTACGTACACCCTTCGTTAGTTCGCCCTACTCTAGAATATTGCTTGCCAGTGTGATTTCGTATTCATTCCCATTTTCCGAACGTGGTAGTGGACCAATCGTGTCTACTATCACTCTGTCAAAAGCATATTGTGGGGTTTCGGTTATAATCAAAGGTGATCTTGTATGTTTTGTCGTTTTCGACGTCGGGCATTTTGGACATTTATTAATGTACTTTTTTACATATTTACTCATGTTTTTCCAATAATATCGTCTCCTTATTTTTACAATTGTTTTATTTATGCCTGTACGACCTCCTTGAAATGGATCGTCGTGGAATGTAGACAATATAGCTTCTTTTTCTTTCTCATTATTTATTTGGGACACCGGCTTGAGTAGCGCCACTCTTAAAAATTTTTTAAATTTTATTGCCCATATTTTTGAAAGATTCTATTGAAATAGTTTCAAAGATCTTTTCGCTCGGTACCACTTTGACTTGGCTGATACCAAGTATACCGGCTTCTTTTTTGAGCCTTTGAGAAAACTGACCTCAGTCAAGAATTCCATTGGAATACATATCGCAAATGTCAATTCTTGCTATAACTTTCTTGAAATGTTTGAATGTGGTCGAAGAATCAGTTATTCTATTCGCAAGGTCACTACTATTCGTACTTCGTCACTTACAATAACGTCATATACGTTGGGCTTGTAAGCTTTTTCAAGACTTTGCCTTGGCAATAGATGTTTAAGAATAAACATCGTGTTCATCTGAAGCGGCTTCACCAAATCAGATGCACTAAAGAAAACATAATACAACTGTACTTTTGTCACAAACAAGTAATCTAGCATAGGACTAGAATTACAATCAGCCACACACATTGTAGAAAAACACTTGTAATTCTAAACTAACCCAAAATATCACAACGGCAGGATGTCAAGTGGCCGAAGCCGTGCCCAAAAATAATAATAATTTTCAACCCCCGAAATCTTGGGTTTGAGTCTCATTAGAATAAGATATTTTAAGAACAATTGTTACCTCCTAGAGCCTAAGATTCCCTATATAAACTCCATACTTTTGTTAATAAAATCAGTTCATATTTTGAATTCAACGAATGAAGATTGGGTTATTCTTCTCCTCCGGAATCCCTATTCATTTTGGTCCTTCGAGAAAAAGGAACTCTGTAGTTTTCCCCCACCAGTGGTAAGAGACTCAGAGAATGAATCAGCTCCTTAAGAGTTTGAGATCTTATGCAAGTATAAATGCTAAGACCAGCTAAAGGTAGCAAAATAAGAAAGAACTCTGTAGTTTTCCCCACCAGTGGTAAGAGACTCAGAGGTTCAATCAGCTCCTTAAGAGTTTGAGATCTAATGCAAGTGTAAATGCTTAGACCGGCTAAAGGTAGCAAAATAAATAACTCTTGTTTTCCCCCACCAGTGGTAAGAGACAGAGTATAAAATAAAAGCAAAATATTATTGCTTAATAAATAAAAAGTGCGTGCGACCGAGTATATAAAGGCAGTTTGGCTAGTCGAGCAACTGCAATAATTTCGGCGGCGGTAAAAAAAAAAGAACATTATAAAGTTCGTGTGTGGCGTATTCGAAGCCCTAATATCGAAAAAAAAAAAGTGGCTGGCAGTATATGTAGTTGCAAGTCGGCAACTACCAACAGCAGCAGAGCAACAAGATAGTTGCAAAGAAGAGGCTGGAAAAGTGCCAGTATAAGAAAATCTGGTGCGAAATCCGGCACCGGTACCGCCTGAGCCCATAGGCCCTGGACAACAGCAGCTGAGCGACGAAACAGTAAAAATAAAACGGCGAACTCTACCCATTGGCGGACAAGCAGCAGCGAACAGGATCATCAGCTAAGATATAAATTAAAATAGTCATAAGTACTTACATCAACCTACATATTTTAATATTATCATTATAAATTAAATCGATATCCTATAAAACAAAAATGTTCACTAATAAGGCTGCAAAAGTGTTAGAGAAGCAGGCAGGGTTACATACCAGGTTAAGGCAGTTGGAAGCACTAGATCCTAGAAGCATAACTAGCAAAGTTGTAGAGGAAGTAAAAGAGATAAGGAATCAATGGATACCTAATAACAAAAAATTGATTGAGACTGCTCCAAATTTAGATCATGATTATTTCAGAAATAAAATACATGAAGAAGCATTAACGATAGTTGCCAAAATTATAGCCATAGGAGAGTCAGAAAAAACAGGCACTAGTAAGTCGGTGTGCGTTGAAGCGGAGGCAAACATGTCAGAGAGAGTTGATGATAGCATAGGAGAGTCGCGCGGGGAATGCGACCTCCAGTAATGAAAACCCTAAGCTTAACCAGGAGATATGTATGGATAGAGTCCGACAGCTCCAGGAATATTTGGAGGTAGTAGAGTTGAAGTCAACAGGCAATGGGACATGGACATTATATATTAATAAAATTAACTTTTTGTGGGAGAAAGTACAGGCATGTCAAGTAATAACAAGTGATGCAAAATTAAAGAATATTATGGATGATTTACAATTTGATGTCCGAAATTCATTGTCAATGCTAGAAATGAAATTGAACAATAAAGAAAATTGTAAGAGTGAGAATGTTACCGTGAGGGGCGAATTACCGGTGTTGCCCAAGATTCAGGTACCCACATTTGCTGGAGAGGCTAGAGAATGGGACCTGTTTGTGGAGTTATTTACAGAATTAATTGAAAAAAGAGACGATTTAAGTATTGCTCTCAAGTTTAATTATTTAAAATCCGCGTTAAAGGGCGAAGCAAGGAGCATGGTAGCTCATCTATTGTCAGGTTCAGCTGACAATTATAGTGCCGCTTGGGAACTTTTAACCAAGCGGTATGAAAATAATCGGAGGGTATTTTCCGAACAATTAAATCGGATCGTTGATTTACCGATGATCAACAATGAATCCGCAAATAGTGTAAAAGAAGTGATTGACATAATAAATGAATCAATACACTTAATTAAAATCAAAGCAAATTTGTCCGATGAAGTTGACGTAATACTCGCTCAACACGTACTTCGGAAATTTGACAGAGAGACTCTACAGTTGTACGAGAGTCAGATTAGAAAAACAAGGCAGATACAATTGCTATCGGATGTCATGGAATTCTTGGAGCAAAGATATTGCTCGCTAAGTGCCGTGAGAAAGGAAGAGAAAAAACCATTAGAAAAAACGTCGGCTGTGGGGTTTAAAGACAGTTGTCCGATCTGCAAAGGCCCCTGGCATAACGCACTTCAGTGCTATAAGTTTAAAGCGCTAACACCTATAGAAAGGCTGGAAATAGCAAAAAAAGTACAATTGTGCACACGATGCTTGAAGCATTCAAGCAACAAGAGATGCAATAATGAAATGGTCTGCTCATTTTGCAGCAGAGGACACCATACGTTACTCCATTATGAAGAAAATCAGGAGAGCGTTAATACCTGTGTAACGGCACAACAAAAATTGTTGGCCACAGCCCTAATACAAATTAAGAAAATAAATGGAGGGTTTCAAACATTAAGAGCTTTGATTGATAGTGGTTGTCAGAGTACTATATTATCTGAAGAAGCCGCTCAAATATTAAAGTTACGTAAAATTAAACAATATACAAAAATAAGTGGCGTGTCCTTAGTAAAAGCAAAAAAATCAAAATATAAAGTAAAAATAGATGTGAAGACGCGAAATCCACGGGATAAACTTCTTAAGGTTGAGGCAATTGTTTTGCCAAAGTTAATAAAAGCTCTTCCATTAAAAATAGCAAATGTGGATATGTCAAAATGGCATTCCTACGTACTTGCTGACCCCACCTTTAATAAACCGGGTAGGGTTGACATGATAATAGGGGTAGACGTATATACCCAAATCTTAAAAGGGGGAGTTAGAAAGATAAATGGCCTACTAGGTCAAAATACTAAATTTGGTTGGATCATCTCGGGATGCACCAAATCAAAAATAAATAAATCTGTAGTAGCACCAACAATAGATGTTACAGGTTTTAAAAAGCGTTGGGAGAAGAAAAAAGGTAAATGTGAAAATAAATACAACACAAGTCCAAACAAGCTCATCAACAAAACAAAACAAGAAATAACTTTTCGGGCCCCGGCAGGACCTCACCTTAGAGGTAAGATAAAAGCTGAGGTAAAAGAAATAAGTTTATGGCCCCCGGCAGGACCTCAGTTCGGAGGTAAAGTAAAATCTGGGGAAGAAAAAGTATATATCCCAGAGCCAGTACAAAATGAAAATATTCAGATGGCAAACGTTAAATTAAATAATGATTATCTAAGAAATAGTGTCAAAATAAATTCGGGTAACAAATTGTCCGAGGCTGTATTACAAAAAGGGACAACACTTAATCCGAATAACCACTCAGAATTCAAATACCAGCAAAAGCCACATTGGTTTAAGCCGAGAGGTAAAAGTAGTTGGTCTTTAAAGTCTCCACCATATAAAAAGGCTAGAAGTCAGCACAGTAATACACATCAGGAGTGGGTAGATATCCCGAAGCAAAAATTGTTAAACATCGGGCGATATTAATAAACCAATTTGGAAAATGATACAAACATTGATTTGCTAGGGTTAGCTTCTCTTATGTAGCTCGTCATGCTTCTTTAACAACAGTAATCTTATTAAAAATAATATTAATAATAATAATTTGTTTAGGGCAACTAAATAAAAATAAAATCCAAAACGTCACATTTGGCGGCCCTTTGCAGAATGTTTAAGAATAAACATCGTGTTCATCTGAAGCGGCTTCACCAAATCAGATGCACTAAAGAAAACATAATACAACTGTACTTTTGTCACAAACAAGTAATCTAGCATAGGACTAGAATTACAATCAGCCACACACATTGTAGAAAAACACTTGTAATTCTAAACTAACCCAAAATATCACAACGGCAGGATGTCAAGTGGCCGAAGCCGTGCCCAAAAATAATAATAATTTTCAACCCCCGAAATCTTGGGTTTGAGTCTCATTAGAATAAGATATTTTAAGAACAATTGTTACCTCCTAGAGCCTAAGATTCCCTATATAAACTCCATACTTTTGTTAATAAAATCAGTTCATATTTTGAATTCAACGAATGAAGATTGGGTTATTCTTCTCCTCCGGAATCCCTATTCAATAGTTCTTGTTTATTTTCTGCGCAGAAATTGTTTTGTATACTTTGGTACCTGGTATTGACTTTCAGGACTTTTTTGTTCATGTCAATTAGATCGGACATTCTTCTTCTAATTCGAGTCCCATGCGTGTTAATTTTGAACTTGGGTTTACCATAGAAAATAAATATGTCAAAGGTCTGTGATCAGTTCTAACTGTAAAATATTTGCCATGTATATATGGTCGAAAATGTGTTATTGCCCAATGTATTGCTGCTTAATCTTCTACCGCTGTCTGCATCCGTAGGGACTTGCGAAGGCTCAAGGCCTGAGAATGCTATTGTCATCATTCCCTGAAATGAATTAGGCGCAATTTTTAAAACAAATGGTAATCGCGTTAAGCGATATGAACCATTGCTTGTTGAAAAGACGTAATATTTCTTGAGTTTTTCTCAAGTTCAATTTGGTGAAAACCTGACATTGAAAAACTTGGCATGAAAAATATTTAGCTCGACCCAATTGATCAAGAATATCGTCAATTCTGGGGAGTGGAAATTTATCTGACAGCAATTTTTTATTTATTTGGCGATAGTCAATTACTTATCTCCATTTTCTCTCTTTAGAGCCCGGAAGTGATTTCTTTGGGACTAGTAAGTGTGGGCTATTGTACGGTGAAACAGACGGTTCAACAATATTTTTTTCAATTAACTTTCCAACTTGATGCTTGATTTCTTCGATTTGGCTATGCGTACATTGATAATTTTTTACGTATACCGGTTCATCATCCTTAAGTCTCAATCGTTGCTTATAAAAGTTATTTGTAGTTACTGGTTAGGTTTCAAGTTCGAACACATCGCTATACTGGGTACACATTTCTTCAAGTTGTTTTTTAAACAATGGTGGTTTTTTTAAATTTATTAATTACAGACTCTTTTCTATTTTTTTTGAGTTTTGAACCACCTCGTAGGTCGAAAGTCATTCAAATTTTGGGTTCTTGATGCCTACCATTTGGCATGTATGTATGTATCTGTTGTGCATTCTGGGCTGTTGCAATCGTGTTTGCGACATAAACACCCGGTTTAATTTCCTGATTGAGAATTAAAATGTTTTCTTCTGCTAAAGACAACTCTATTTTGCGTATCACTTGGGATCTTGCTGGTAATTGTTGAATTGGTACCAGAACTAAAGGTTTTTGGAACGTAGATAGGATAAATTTTGTGGTCTAATTACACAGGCCGACATTTTTGAGGTCATTAAAAAGTGTTTTAAGTTCAATAGGTCTCCTTAGTAATTGGGGGGTGCTGATCACGGCCCTGTACTTAGTTTTTCTCCATCACGTCAGGATTTCGAAAAAAATGCGTTAAAATTATTCAAAATTACCTCATTCCATGATATAAGCATAATATTATACTATAAACGTTATTATTTTATCCTATAAAAATATAAGGCTCGATTTAAGTGAAATTTACAAAATATCAAACAGTTATTCATTGTTATAAGGCATAATATTTTACACTTTGGATGTGGTTCTATAATGAGTAAAATTTGAACCAAAAAGTATGCCATAGGGATTTCAAGAATTGTCTGCTTTTTAATTTTAAAGAATTATGGGAATCTGCTGCGTCTAACAAATTGTTTATTAGTTAAATGTGCAATAAAGAACTAATTTTCTTACATAGAATATTCTAAAATCAGTTAAAAAACTAGAAAAATGTTTTTTAAACTTTCTATAGTATACTTCTGGGTGCCTATTTTCCAACCCTAGATCTCCAGATTTCACAAAATCTGGACGTGATGGACAAAAACCAAGTATGCAGTCACAATCAGCTTACCCGAATTAGTTAAGAACACATCTCAAGTTAACGTCAGCAAAAATCATGTCGGCCTGTGTTATTGACCAATCCACGGAACTATTGTAATCTAATTGGCAATTAAGAGTTTTCATGAAATCAGTGCTATTATTCCATCGCATTGTATTACGAAATCCGCATGAAGTATATGAAATTTATGTGGAATAATGTATTTGTCTGTTTGAAGTTCAATTGAGGCTAATCCTTTGGATTTTATAACTCCTTCTCCCATGCCTCGAATATCTATAATTCTATTTGTATGGATGTCATGAAAGACATCAGAATTTTCTTTTATAACTGAAATATCTGCACCTGTATCAATCAAAAATGTTAAATTTTTAGTTGTTGCAACATTTTTTAATAAAACGAAATTATTGAGACTCAAGATAACCGTATATAACGCGTGTTTTTTTACGCTTTTGGTTTTTCACGTTGGCAACACTGACATATCGCATGATGTTCATGACAGTGAAAAATGCTCAGTTTAGTTTGCCATTTCATCATGGAAAGACTTACGCCCGAACAACGTTTACAAATCATTGAAATTTATTATCAAAATTCGTGTTCTGTGAAAAATGTGTTTCGCAAATTACGGCCATATTATGGTCGACACAACCGACCAACCGAGCAAGCCATAAAGGCAATTGTGGACAAATTTCGCAAACATTTTACTTTATTGGACATTCAGCCATCGATGGATTATTTTTTGTGGGGATATGTAATTGGTCATTGGTTTACCAGGACAAACCAGCGTCAATTGGTGCATTGGAAGACAATATCAGTCGTGTTATTGGCGAAATTCTCTCAGACATGCTGGAAAAAGTGGTGCAAAATTGGACCTTCCGTGTTGATCACTTGAAACGCAGTCGCGGCCAACATTTACATGAAGTCATTTTTAAAAAGTAATTGGCAGAGATTGTTTTATCATATCAAATAAAAATTTAACAATAATATTCAAATTTTGTGTGTTTCATTTCAATTTTTAAAACCAAACGCTTAAAAAAACACCCGTTATTTTGTTATCTAGCCCTGAGTATCTGGAGGTGTCTGGGAGTTTCCCGCGACCATTTCGTCTGCCGCGGTAATTATTTCTACTATTACTACGGCCTTTCTGGGCGAACAACACGGACTTTGGATTTCCAGTCATTTCGGTACTACATTGAAAGTACTTTGTGACGGCTTCATTCATTGTTTTGAAGTTTCCAGCCTTAAGGATAGTTTTTAGTCTGCCAAGCTCACAATTTTTAACCATTGCGTTGATGGCTTCTTTAGTGCTGAATATATCAGGATAATCAGCTAATAGACCATCGTCAATATACGAAGCTTCCAAGAGCTTTCGTAAATTGTCAATGTTTGAGGTAAATTTATCTGCTGTTTTACCCTTTTGGGTTACATTTGACAGTTTTGCTTTAAATACATCGGATGTTTCACCGACTATAGTTTCTTGCAATTTCTTTATTATTGAGTCAACTGTGGTTAATTCTTGGACTTTATATAGCGTTGAGCCAACAATTTTTGACTTTGCGACTTCAACATCTGTTTCTTCGAATGTCCCTTTTGTTAAGTTTACCAACTTCAAAGCTGTTATGAATCTTTAAAGGTGTAACTTTTGTCCATTAAATTCTGGAATGGCATTCAAAATCTCCTTAATATATGCCCTTTGGGCAATTGCGTCAGCCATTATATGTATTTTTGTTTCAAAGATGCTTAAATTTGAGTACAGCTCTTCCTCCTGTTCTATTTCATTATCTTCTTCCGACAATGTTAATAGTGTAGGAAAAAGTGTTAAATAATTAAAACAAATCTTAACAATTAAAAAAATTTTAAAATCTTTCCAAATTTTAGCGCTAAAATGTGATATTTTAAACCAAACCAGAGGGCCGGGGCTAACTTTGACCGCGTTAAAGTTTGTATACCCTTGCAACTTTTTTGGTAACTCTTTCCTTACCTATTAGCCATCAATGTGGAAGAACGTTTTATCTAAACAGGCTTATGTTTGCGAAAGAATGGCCTGCAATCATAGGAAATAACGAAGATATTGATCATAGTCACTGTTTTCGACCGATCGTTCCTATGGGAGCTATATGATATAGTCACCCGATCTTTATCAAATTCGGCACAGTCATTAACAGATATATCAAGCTAGCAAATGTTTAATTTGAAAGCAATCGCGTTAAAAGTAACGAAGTTATTTACAAAAGTCACTGTTTTCGACCGATCGTTCCTATGGGAGCTATATGATATACTCATCCGATCTTGATTAAATTTGGCACAGTAGTTTATAGGCGTAATAAACTCTTTAATATTAAGTTTCACGATAATGGCACAGAAAATAACGAAGTTATTGAGAAAAGTCACTGTTAGTGACTTTGGGGTTTGTATGGGAGCTATATGATATTGTGGTCCGATCCGGCTGAATCCGAGATATACAACCCCTGCAGTATATACAAGCCTACGTGCAAAATTTCAGCTCTGTAGCTCTTACGGTCTAGGAGGAGTTTGCGTTGATCCAGACGGACGGACGGACGGACGGACATGACTATTTGAACTCGTCTCGTCGTGCTGATCAAGAATATATATACTTTGTATGGTCGGAGATGCTTTGTTCTATTCGTTGCACACTTCTGACCAAAATTAATATACCCTTTTTGCAAGGGTATAAAAAAAAAATTTTTTAACAAAATCATTTAGAAATGCATACAATAAAACGTATATCCATTCTTTCTTTGACGGATTAATCGGATTAGATATCCTGAAGGGAATAAGTGCAGTACTGAACCTTCCTAAAAAGATTTTACAACTTACAACAAGTAATATAGACTTAATAATGGAAGATAGATTGGTTTCCACCTTGTATACAGTGTAAGAAAATTCGAAGAAAATAATTAAGGTACCGGTGAACCTCAAAGAAGGCATATTTTTGTACGGCCCTACAATCCTAACAGAGGACCTATTTATTTTGGAAGGCCTTTACAATGGTGAAAGTCATTTCAGTTATTTAGAGGTAAACAACTTCTCCAATAAAGAACAAAATTTTTGCATAGATGCACCTTTGATAGTAGAAGAATGTGACAAGAGGGACTTTTCAGAAACAGAACTAACGATGAAAACTAACGAAGAAAGTAAAGCAAACAACCAGACACAGACAATCCCAATAGATACCGACCATATGAATGAGGAAGAAAAGAAACAATTCATAAATTTGTGTCATAGATTTCGCAACCTTTTCTATACAGAAGGTACTTCCCTCACCTTCACAAATTTAATTAAACACAGAATAAATACAACAGATGAAATACCAATCTATACCAAACCCTTCAGGTATAGCATCGAAGAGAGAGAGAGGTCATTTAAAGACAAATTTCAAAATTACTAGATCAGGACATCATTAGACACAGCTACCTCCATGGAGCTTACCAACATTTCTTGTTTCAAAAAATTGGATAAGCCCAATGTCAAGAAATGAAGGCTGGTCCTTGATTATAGAAAATTAAATGAAAAAACTGTCAAAGATAAATATTTCATGCCAAACATAAACGAGGTATTAGACAAAATAGGCAGAGCAAAATATTTTACTGCCTTAGACTTAGCCAGCGGCTATTATCAGATCAGAATGGAGCCTTAACATATTAATAAGTCCGCTTTTTCCACAACGGAAGGTCACTTTGAATTTGTCAGAATGCCATTTGGACTAACCAATGCTCCAGCAAGTTTCCTAAGAATAATGGACAATGTTCTGGCCGATTTAAATGGTAAATGTTGTCTCATTTATTTAGACGACATTATTGTGTTTTCCCCTTCACTACAAGAACACATTAGGGCCATTTGACAAGGCAAATCTTAAATTGCAAGCGGATAAATCAGACTTTCTTAGAAAAGAAATAGAATACCTAGGCCATATATATACAGAAAATGGAATTAAACCAAACTCCAATAAGATCAACTCCATTAAACAATTCCCTTTACCTAGAACTACGAAGCAAATAAAATTCTTTCTTGGTCTTTCGGGCTATTATCGAAAATTAATTAACGATTTTGCTACCATTACCAAACACTTACACAACAGGTGAAAGGCAAAACGAACGTTAAAATCAGCACAGAATTAATTTTTGCATTTGAAACATGCAAAACTCTCCTTTGTTATGACCCAATTTTACAATATCCAGATTTCTCTAAACCATTTATTTTGACCACCGACGCTAGTAACGTCGCCATTGGTGCTGTCCTTTCACAAGGGTCACCCAATAAATGACTACAACCTTCAGTTAATATTTCAATCCGGCAACGAGTCAAAACTCATAACAACAACCCCATTCAAAAACAAAACACAAAGCTCTATAAAATCATCCGATGTACAATAATGTTGGATGATATTACAGATGCAAACCATGTTAAGCAAAAAATTAAGAAATATCACATAAATAGTAACCAGCTCATCTAAAAAGAATGTTCTACACACCCCATTTAATATCCAAAGTGTCCTCAATAATTAACGAATGCGATGTCTGTCAAACCTTTAAATATGATAGACACCCACAAAAATTAGTTTATCAAGAAACTTAAACTCCCACAGTACCGATGCAAATTCTGCATATTGACCTTTATTCAATAAACAACAACACAATCCTGACAATTATAGACAAATTCAGTTAATTCGCAATGGGATATACAATATCTTCTAGAGACACATTAAGCATTGTTAAAGCGATAAGAAACTTTCTATGCTCTTTTGGTGTTCCGCAAAAAATTGTTTGCGACCAAGGGGCAGAACTTCAAGGTAAACTTTTTAAAGATTTTTGTGAACAGTACGATATACAGTTGCACGTTACTTCAGTGCAACAATCGTCAAGTAATTCTCCCGTCGAAAGACTTCATTCGTCGCTAACGGAAATCTATCGGATTATGTTAGATAAAAGAAAAGTTAAGAAACTGGAGTGCGAACACAATGACATACTAACAGAAACCTTAATTACTTATAATTACAGTCCAAAATAAAAAAAAAAGAACACAAAATAATAAGTCGAATACTTCACAGGTACTCCCAAATTAACATTATTGCCAAGATTATTAAGTCACATAAAAATCTGATTTATAATATAGATCTAAACAATTTTCAAACAAATTTAAAAGACGTTGAATTAAATTTGGCACAAATTAAACAAGACACATTCTCAAGAGAAATAGTTAAGTCAGTCGAAACAAAATTATACCAAGTAAGAAATAGATTGGAAACGCTTGTCCCAAAAGAAAGATCGAAAAGAGGTCTAGTTAACAGATTAGGAAGCCTAATTAAAGTAGTTACGGGAAATATGGATGCGAGTGATCAGGAAAAAGTATAACAAGAATTTAATAAAATTCAAAAAAATGAAAATTACCTGTTGGAAAATGCCAACGAACAATCATTAATCAATAAAGAAATATCATTAAGGTTTAAAAATATTACAGAACACATGAATATTTTTTTTTTTTTTTTTTTTTTTGACAGCTGTGAAGCGAATTTGCAATCTGTCCTGGGACAATCAGCAAGTTTTCCTGGTTGAAGTTGGCGGTTACATGTTTTAAGGATAAACGGTATTACATGAAGGGTGTAGGGTGATTAAATGAGTTTTTAAAAAGTGCTCAACTTCTGGCCTGCTCCTACACAGACCGTTCGCGTTCCATAGGACGATTCGGAGGTTTATTTGCATTTTTGGGCCATGATTGACGTTAGGAGCTGTGTCATGGCAGTAACTTGGTCCATCATCTTCTCCATAAGAGCTTCAAGGCGATCCAGTCTTTGGCTTGTTCGGGACGAATTGACAGGATGGGCCTCTGCCTGCTGGGGAGGCAGCTGATTGCCTTTTAATATATTGCCGAAAGTGACGCCTGGCTTGCTCGGAGAGGTTTGCCAGTAGCCTGGTGTTAAGGTCGCTGGGGTTGACCTTGGCTTTGGCAGATGCGTCTCCTTTGCCTTCAAATAGACTTTGCAGCCCTTATAAGAGGCAGTATGGTTGCCCTTGCAGTGAGCACAGCGGGGAGGATCGGTCCTTGGCTTGCGGCAGTCCGAGGAACTATGAGCGCCTGCCCATTTTACACAGTTGAACTGCAGGTTGCAGTTCTTCTGAGTGTGTCCAAATCCTTGGCATCTGTAGCACTGGAGTATGTCAGTCGTCTTACGGGGTGGCTCGATTGTGACCACGCAGCTGCAAAGGCGTTTAGTAGCAAACATATCCTTGTTGTTGCTTGCCGGTTCCAAGTTCACAAAGAACATAGCCAGAGGTTTCTTTGTACTGCGGCTGATTGCATTTTTGATGTCCAGGCCTCTAACAATGTGCCCGTTGGCAGCCAGTCCTTCCTTAATGTCCATGGGATTGGTGGTGTGATGAAGACCTTTGACAACAATTCTATAGGCTTGCTCGTCTTTAGGCTGGAATGGCGTTTTCACTAAGGTAGTTTTTCAGAGTTGAAAAACTCTCCTTATCTTGTAGGTTGACTCTGACTTGTCCATCCCTAACCGCTTTGTAGTCGAAATTGTTGCCGCCGATTACGGATGTAACGTCTCTTATTAAGTCCTTAATATCGTGAACCTCGTGCACACCTCAGCCGTGGGTGGCTCCTGTTGAGCCGTCATTGGAGCATCTTCTTCGTCATTGTCGCTTTCATCTGATAGCATGGCAAACCTGTTCGCATTGTTGACGTTGCTGTTAATACCAGTGGAAGTTGAGTACTGTTTAGAATTGCTTTGTGGGACTTTACGCTTGAGCTCCCCTGGTTCCAAAGAGGAACTAGTATTTCCGTCAGATTCATTGTTTGTTATGGTTGTTTGAGTGCCTTGGCCTGTTTGGCTGTAGGAGCTAGAGCTATTGTAGGCTTTATTGCCCATTTTGGCTTGACCATATTTGTGCCTGCTGCGGCCGGAGCCACAGACAAGTATGTGTCACTTATTTATTTGCCGCTACTTAATGGTTTTAACAATTGCGCAGGCGTAAATTATGTAAAATTTGTTAACAATTATTTTCCTATTTTTTTTTTTTTTTTTTTTTTTTGATTGCTATCTCAAACACGTCCGATACGTTTGGCGTTCACGTTATATATTGACACTAATAATGAACAAGAAAACTTAAATTTATACATCAAAAATTATAAAAACTAATATTTTTTAATCTTTGACACAAGAACATAATGAAATTCTTTTACTGCAGTATATCGCCAGAATTAACGTAAATCTTGATTTAATGTATAACCTTATAAATAATATTGCAGAGAGCATATTACTGGCAAAAATAAATGTTATACCAAAATTCATATTAGACAAAATAGAATTGTTAACAATAGGAAAAATAATTACAGACCAAAATGTAACCATAAAATCAGACGAACATCTCTACAGGTTATTAGATTTAGAAACCTATATTAATGAAAACATTGTTATATTTAAGATAAAAGTTCCCATTTTTGACCCATCTGTTTACGAACTTATTATCATGTTATCCCATTACCATTTAACATAACAAAAATGTTAGTTTTACCAAATTACTTAGCTCATAACCTAGATGGCAATATACAATACAATAAGCACGAATGTCCACGAATCCATGATCTGTTTATTTGCGATAACTCAGAGCTGAAGACAACTTCTACAATCACTGCCTGAAAGACGTACTGGAGAATCAAAAAGCGACTTGTGATGTCAGAGACATCAGCGATGAGGAACACGTTTATCAGATTGAAGAACAACACATTCTGATAACCAACGCAAAAAACATGACAATAATCCCGTCATGTAGCCGACCAAGAATAATCAAAAAATCAGCCTTAATTTCAATTAACAATTGTTCGGTAACCATCGATGGAGTAAAGTACAAAGCCACAAACATAACGTACAACGAAGTAGACCAATTATCTATACCAAGACTCGAGGATCTAAGGATTAACAACACCATTCCAGACTTGAATCTTCAAACCCTTCAATTAGAGAACATTAATGCTAAATCGGAAATATTATATGTAAAAAACTATACATCGAATCATCTGATCACAGTCTACATCTTAGTTGCCATCACGAAAATCACAGTAGCGATACTATGGACACTGAGAACTAAAAGGATAACCCTGGTAACAACAGAAACTCCATCTACAAACGTTCCGACCATACCTTCGCTTTGGCCTTCACTTCATTCCAGGGGGGAGGAGTTACCATCTCAGCTCCCCTCGAGAAGCCCCCAATTAAGCCTCCACGAGCAACTGCAACATAAACTGCAATATAAGAAATCTTGAGCAATATCCAGAAGCAGCAACATCAGCGAACAAACAGGATGTATACATACTAACATAATTCCAAAGAATGCAAATCAAATGCTTAAGTCGGCATTCTGCCGACGGTAAGCCAGCTAGGGTGTGGGTACATTTCTATGTAAGAAGACTGTTTAATAGAAATTAATGCGAATAAAAATGAAACAGTCTTCTTTTGAAGTCGAATTGAACAAGTCTTTATTATTTACCAAAGCCAAATAATTAAATATATCTACAACCAAACCGTCAAATAAATCTACCCCGGAACCTCAATCTGGTAACTCGCGATCTCCAGCTCGCAGCTGGTAGACAGAGGGACGGCCAAAAACCGAATTTTGCGGGGAGGGAGAGAAGGGTCGTGATCTCGAGCTCGGAACTTGTAGACAGAGGGACGGCCAAATCCCGAAATTTGCGGGGAGGGAGAAAAGGGTCGCGATCTCGAGATCTCAACTTGTCGGCAGAGGGAGTGAGAGACAAGTAAAAAATAAGGGTTGTTATTGATGAGTGCTCGAATTCGCGTCCCTTTTTCTCCCTCACACAAATTTTTGTGTGCGTCGACTCGCAAAAGTAACCTTTTTCTCTGCTCAGCCTCTGCCGGTAAAGAGCCACGGGAGCCAAAAGAGCCACTACGTGGCCATCCTTGCTCTAAATCAGGGGTAGGCAGAAAGAGAGCCAGCGCAAACTGTCAGTATATGTGTGTGCTTTACACTGAAAAAAATGAAAAGTGAATAAAATATGGGTCAATCGCTCAAACCAGCACAATCGATGATCTCCTGCAAGAAAATAAATGAGAAAGCAACCCACAAATTAATTGTTTTATGTGCATTTATCAAACAACGCGGCATAGATGCGCTCGCGTCGATATGCTGCAACAGACAAATTCTGTTTTTACGCTCTCAAGTGCACTTCGTGTTGACTTCGGCATGCACAAAGATGTGCCCCCACGGGCTATGGGTGCCTACCCCTGCTCTAAATCTATGTCTTGTTCGTTTACCGCTTCCTGGTCTTCCCTTGGATTTGTTATTAGGGGTGTATTCAAGATTGTCGGTATAAATATATCCAATTGATACTTTGTTTTGATTGTTATTAGGTTTGAACGTAACTTGATCAATAATTTTGATATTCTCGACCAGTTCGTTTTATCTATTGTTTCCTTATTATCATGCACTAGTTGTTTTGCTTCATTAAAAGAATCAACCAGAATTTTTGCATGTTTTTTCAAAGTATCATTTTAGAATTTTCTTTTTTGACTTATGCATTTATAAGATTAATTAAAAGATTCCTTAATTTCACGGAGTTTGATATATTATTTTGGTCAGAAGTGTGCCACACATAGAACGAGGCATCTCCGATCATACAAAGTATGTATATTCATGATCAGCTCGACGGGATGAGTTCAAATAGCCATGTCCGTCCCTCTGGATCAACGCAAACTCCTCCTAGACCGTAAGAGCTAAAGAACTGAAATTTTGCATTACTGGGGTTTAATATTAGTGAGTCTTTTACAGTTCTAAACGACTGTGCCAAATTTAATTAAGATCGGGTGAGTATATCATGTAGCTCCCATAGGAACGATCGGTCAAAAAAAGGTAAATAATCAACCCTCGCTATCGCGTGCTCTATAAGTTAAGTAACAGCCCTCGCATTTGCTGCAAGAGTTTCCGTTATCGCCAAAGATTTGCTGAGTCGGCTTGCCGACCATGACATTGTGGCGTGATGTGAGTTTTGGCTTAGATTAAGTGAAATATTCTGTGTTTTAAGAAGTCAGTTTTGAATACAGCGCTGTTCCAATAAGTCGCTTAAATAAATATTCACTGCAGCACTTAGCCGTTAAATAAATTGTTTTATTGTCTGAGCCCGAGGTCAGCAATAAGAGGCACAGTTCGTCTCTCAACCTAATCTTCACCCACAACAGGACTGGAGAATGGTAATTGGCGCCCAACTAGTGGTTCCAAAAGCAATTAAGACAGCAGCGCGGGAGCTGCGAGTGACCAAGCATATAAAGAAATTTTTTTTTGTGTTAGTTGAATCATGTAAGTGGAGACTCTAGCCAAAATTTTTCTTCAAATACAAAAGTCTTAATTTTTTAAAAAAATTAGTTAGTACTTGTGAGTATTTTATATTGCAACAGATCATAATTAATAACAATAATCTGAACCAGGTTTCTGAAATACGTGAGAGTGACTGCCTTGAGAATTCTAGTTAAAACAATTTATCATCCAGATCGTTAATAAAATTACTTTGTGTTACTTTCTATATGTCTAAAATTGTGCTATAACATACATACATACATACAGTTCTCGTGGTTCAGAGCTACGACGTAATTCGATCCATCTTTTGACGGCCCGTTTTGCTTTTCGCGGCCACTGGCCTGCGCATGTATCAGTTCAGCCAATATAGAAAACCTCGCAAGCAGTTTAGCGACTCAGATTCCGACTGTGACATTCACATCGGAGCCGCGGATAAAAGACTTCTCCCTGCGGTTCGTAATAAAATAAATCGCCTAGATTTCACATACAGTGACAAGAGACCGATTCATGTCATTGAACAGGAGTTAGGTACCTTGAGGCAAGGTGGCCTGTCCCTGCTTCAGTATTACGACGAGGTAGACAAGAAACTCACTTTTCTCACTAACAAAGTTAACATGTCATATGAGCCGGCCTTAGCAAACGGCCTATGTGAAAAATTCCGTGACGATGCGTTGCGTGTGTTCATATCGGGTCTCAATCGCAGTCTTACAGATGTGCTCTTTGCAGCAAAGCCCAGAGACTTGCCTTCAGCGCTAGCTCTCGCGCAAGAAGTTGAGTCAAATCATGAAAGGTACACATTCGCGGCCATGGAGGTCGATCCTTCCTTCTTAAGGGTTTTGCAGCCCACTCAGGCCCCTGCACACGCGAATAGGAAGAACCCCGCATCCAACTGCACAGGTGGTCAGAGAAATCAGCAAAGATTGAATCACGTGACGCAAGACGCGGGGCAGGGAGCAGAGGTGTACGCTGATGCCGCCTCTAGCGCAGCAGCACAAATCAATGACGATGCTAGTTATGACTCTGATGCCCTCAATTTTTTAGCAGTAAATCCCTGCTACCCGTCATCAGACGAAGAATAGCAGTCCCTGCTATGCGATTCCTCATAGACACGGGTGCGGCCAAGAATTTCATTCGGCCACATGAAGGGTTAAAAGTCGTCCACTCTGTAGAGTCCCCTTTCAAAATTCATTCCATTCACGGCGAGACACAAATTACACACAAATGCTTTGTTGTAATGTTTGGGTTTAAGGCAACCTCTTTTATTCTGCCGGACTTGTCAACTTTTGATGGGATTGTAGGCCTTGACCTGCTAAAGCAGGCAGCTGCTTCGCTTTGTCTAGCTTCAGGACAGCTTAAATGGGGCACGGAGGTCGAACAAATCACCTTCCACACGTGCAAAGATGTAAATTTCACAAATGTAGACTGTGCAGACGCATCCCCATTAGCCCCCCCATCAGTCGTGGCTACAATTAGGACCACAGATGAGCAACCGATCTATGCCAGGCTTTACCCATATCCAATGGGAGCAGCTGATTTCGTTAATAAAGAAATCAAAGATCTGCTAAAAAATGATATAATTCAAAAGTCAGTCTCTCCCTACAATAACCCAATATGGGTAGTAGACAAGAAGGGCACTGATGAAGCGGTCAATAGGAAAATGAGGTTGGTAATGGACTTTCGTAGACTTAATGAAAGAACTGTGTCTGACAAATACCCTATGCCAAATATATCAATGATATTGGGGAATTTCGGAAGAGCCAAATTCTTTTCCACATTAGACCTAAAGTCTGGTTATCACCAGATCATACTCGCTGAACGCGACCGCGAGAAAACCTCTTTCTCTGTAAACGGGGGGAAGTACGAGTTCAAAAGGCTCCCCTTTGGATTAAAGAATGCAGCAAGCATCTTCCAAAGAACCATCGACGACATACTGCTAGAGCAGATTGGCAAATTGTGCTATGTTTATGTCGATGACGTAATCATCTTTTCAGAAGATGAGGACTCCCACACTAAACACGTGGATTGGGTCCTCAAAAGCTTACACGAAGCAAACATGAGGGTCTCCGTCGAAAAGTCACGATTTTTTAAGAAAAGCGTGAACTTTCTTGGTTTCATAGTCACCAACACTGGCGCCACGACGGATCCTGAAAAGGTTAAGGCAATACAGGAGTATCCAGAACCTAAAACACTGTTCCAGGTCAGATCATTTCTAGGCCTCGCAAGTTATTACAGATGTTTCATTAGGGACTTCGCCGCAATAGCAAGACTTATCTCCAATATTTTGAAGGGTGAAAATGGAACAGTCAGTAAGCATAGGTCCAGAAATATAAAGGTTCAATTCTCTGAAGTGCAGCAAAGGGTGTTTCAGAAGTTGCGCGACATTTTGTCATCTGAAGACGTAATGCTCAGGTACCCTGATTTTAAGAAGCCATTCGATCTAACGACCGATGCTTCGGCTTACGGCATAGGTGCAGTCTTGTCTCAAGAGGGTCGTCCTATAACAATGATTTCAAGATTATTGAAGGACAGCGAGGTAAACTATGCGACAAATGAGTTAAGGCATTACTTGTATGGGGTAAAAGACATTAATATCTTCACTGACCATCAACCCTTGACCTTCGCAGTTTCGGAATCCAATCCAAATGCGAAGATCAAAAGGTGGAAAGCGCGCATTGACGAGTCTAATGCACGTATCTTCTATAAACCCGGCAAGGACAATCTGGTTGCGGATGCCTTGTCAAGACAGCAGCTCAACGCTGTGAATGAACAAGAAATTGAGTCCTGCGCAGCAACGATCCACAGTGAGGTATTTCTCACCAACACCATTGAGACAACAGACAAACCCTTGAATTGTTTTCAAAATCAAATAGTGCTAGAAGAGGCGCGTTTACCGTTAAAACGAAGTTTTATTCTTTTTGGAAATAAGAAACGCTACTTGATCAGATATACTTCCATCGAATCGCTGCTAGACGAGCTCGAAGATGTAATTTCACCCAAATGCGTAAATGCTCTCCAGTGTAATTTACACACGCTTGCAATGATACAAGATTCATTGGTTCGTAGATACCCGGCCACAAAGTTCTGGCATTGCAAAAATCGCTTAGTGGATGTAAGGGAGATAGAAGGGAAATCCTCACAGCCGATAGGGCCCATAGGTCTGCACAGGAAAATATTAAGCAGGTACTCTCGGAGTACTTCTTTCCAAAGATGGCAAGAATGGCCAATGAAATAGTACAAAATTGCAAAACATGTGCTAGGGCTAAATATGATAGACACCCCAAAAAACAAGAGCCTGTAGAGACACCGATCCCCTCACATGTAGGAGAGATGTTACACATAGACATTTTTTCCACTGACAGGAAATACTTTCTAACTTCTAACCGATCCCCTCAAGAACCATTTGAAGCCAGCTCTAATGCAACTAATGAATTTTTTTCCTAAAGCCAGATCCATTTACTGTGACAATGAACCGTCATTGAATTCATCGATAAAGGCATAAATGACACTGTAGAAGTCATTTTACTGGCTACAACTGAGTACAATAAGTCGATCCATTCGGTCACCGACCAGAGACCAGTTGATGGGGTTCAGGCGCACCCAGATGAGCCACAAGGAAAAATACAAGAAACGATCAAAAACGCTCAGACGATGCTCAGAGGTAGCGAGAACGCAAATCGGCAAAATAGGGTCTTCGACGTTGGTGACAAAGTTTTGGTCAAGTCCAACCGACGGCTCGGAAACAAACTCACACCTTTATGGGATGAGAAGACAGTGGAAGCAGACCTGGTGATCGAGGTCCTCATTAGAGGGAGGGTGGTCCACAAGGACAACTTTTTTTACTTTTAGCCACTTGGCATAATTTTTATAAATGGTGGGCCTTAAAAAGAAAAACAAAAAATTGCTAAAAAAAATAAGGAAACAACCTCATTTCACAGGTTTGGATCCATATTATTCCTCTCCTTATCCCAGGGTTCGGCACATGTCATCGACAACTCGCGTGCCAGGTACATTCCCATCGTAGACGGCGAAATCTTGGTATGGGAGAAATACGCCTATGCCAGGCACTCGGCAAACCTCTCAAAGTACGCGCGAATGGTGGAAGAAACAGTCTAAGTGTGGACACGGCACATCTACAAGACCTATTGGAGGCGTTAGGCACGCACCATTGAGTCGCCAGGAGCTTAGATTTCCTAGGATCCATACTAAAGGTCGTGGCGGGTACCCCCGATGCCGATGATTTAGAGCAGAATAGGTTTACTGAAATGCAATTAATAAATGCCAATAATAGACAAATAGAAATAAACACTAGAGTTCAGGACCAGCTTAACCAGTTAACAATCACTGTCAACAAAATTCTCAAGATAGCCAAAAACTCACAAGTTGACACTGGCCATTTATTTGAAACACTACTGTCTAGAAACAGGATGCTAATGATGGAGTTGCAAAATTTAATGTTTGCTATTACTTTGGCAAAGGCTAACATTGTTAGCCCAAACATTTTGGACCACTCAGATTTGAAATCAATTTGGCTAGAGGAACCCACCAACACTCCCATAGGAGATCTTATGTCCGTTGGGTCCGTAAAAGTTCTTCAATCCATTAACACCATACACTTTATAATTAAATTCCCCAAGATTAAAAGAGCTTGCAGAAAGATCACGATTTATCCTGTCATCCAAAAGAACTTCATAGTGCGATTGCTTGACAACGTCATAGCCGAATGCGATGGAGAATTAACGGGACTCTGTTTTACAATCACAACAACGTGCGCAGTAGAGTCCCGGCTATTGCCAATTCTCCCTTGCTTAACATCACTGCCCCCCAAGATGTCCTCAGCCTCCCTCACCTTCATCGTTTGAGTGAACGTAACCTGGAGGTGATACAGCAATTCGAGAAAAACTGCGGAACTGATCAAGCTTATAGTGTGGCATTCATTATTGGAGCCATATGCTGTGCTTTAATCTGCATTGGCCTCACTCTTTGTCGATTTATCGCTGCAAAGAAGTCTGCAAAGCGGTTACGGGAAGTCGTCGCCGGGATTGGGTCGGCCGAGGGCGGCCTTACACTTGAAGGGGGGTAGTTAACAATTAACACTTAAAATAGGACATTGTATAAGTTTATAATCAACCCTCGCTATCGCGTGCTCTATAAGTTAAGTAACAGCCCTCGTCAGTCAGTTTTGAATACAGCGCTGTTAAAATAAGTCTCTTAAATAAATATTCACTCCGGCACTTAGCCGTTAAATAATTTGTTTTATTGTCTGAGCCCTAGGTCAGCAATAAGAGGCACAGTTCGTCTCTCAACCTAATCTTCACCCACAACAGGACTGGAGAATGGTAATTTATATACTAAAGGAATTTTCGACTTGGGTCAGCTGATTAAAAATCAGCCAACTCAAAGCGAAAAGATCTTTGAATCAATTTCAACAGATACAACATATTAGGGCAATCAATTACTAAATTCATGATGAAAAAACCAAGAATTTTGAATTAAGTGTGGGAGATAAAGTTCTGATAAGAAACAAAGCAGGCCATAAACTCCACCCGAATTATTTAATACCAGTGTCTCAGCTTCAAACAGCTTTTACAACGAATTGGGATTTTATAAATTGAGTCAATGTTATCCTGCAATCGGTGTTGGTCGTCTGTCCAAAGGATGCAGACGCTTTAGCATACGCCTGGAGGTGTTGACGGCCAAATTATTGGCTAAGGGTTTCGGATGAGCTTCGAGGCGGTCTCTATAGCGCGTGCTGTGTCGGCCTTAGTTCAGCTATAGCGGGTAGGCCCAGGTCGTGGCGGGAATTTGAACCACGCATATACTATGTATATGCGCACAGTGACAATTTGTTACTATGGACAAACATACATAATATACACAATTGAAATACGATCAGCCACTTATGTATGGCCTGACCACCAGCGTGGGATTCTCCGCGTCTTAATTTTTACTAAGCCTTATGCGCTTGTCTTATACATACATATATGCCCTTTGCATAGACATACATATATATATATGCATACTACGGCTTCCCGTTATATACACAATTTATTTAGGCTAAGCATATTTCATAACATGAAATAAAGAATCATTCGAATCATTCGACCTTCATTTAACATCTATACATTACAAATCCCTACAGTTGTGTTCCAACTAAATAAAATAAAGGTATAATATACGTATGTTTGTCGAATATGAAACGAATCTTCTGGCCAGAAATTTTTGGACTGTTGCTTAATTTATATGAAATTTGTTTCTTTCTGTATGTTTTCTTTTGGATGGTGAAATGGATGGTAGTATTTCGGAACGGCAAAGCCTTATGTGCCATCCTCCAAAGAGATGACAGATGGTCGCCAGTGGGAATCGTGTAAAAGTCACATTTTAAAATTATTTGATATACCTTTAACATTTTTTTACATTTCGTTGCAGGCTTTGCAAATCGATAAGACCGATACTTCGACTATGTTTCGCCTAGGACAACTTTCCTTAAAAACAAGACGATTTGAGTTAGCCGAATATGCTTTTCTGTCATGTTTAAAGCAAAATCAAAACCACTATGCAGCAGCACATGGTGTACTAAAACTTTTCACTGAGCATAATAACATAATGGCAGCTTATGGATTGACAATTAAACTAATTCGGCAAAATCAAATTTCCAAATTGGTAGTCGGTACAATTAATGACATGACTCAAAGATTTTTCTGTTTCATTCCAATTTGCGAACATATATATGGGATCATTCCAAAAAACTTAGTCAATTCACCCAGTCGTTTTAACACTTTTAATACATTTCGAAATATAAGATACGAATCAAAATTTACAAGTGCTCGTAATATGAATCCTCCAAATACTAACTTTTGCGATGTAGGAAAACTTGTTTTAACGATATTTGATTACGTAAGTTTAAATCGTCTAATGATATCCCTCCTGCAAAATCCAAACCTCATGGATAATGTAAATTGTGTTGCATTACATATGCCTAATATTAAACATCTGGACTTAGTATCAATGAAAAGTATATCTCAATCCGTTGACTTATTGAGTAGTCCCATGTCAATAAAAGAAAGTACTATCAGAGCGCAGGAAAAAGTAACGGAGAGAATGAAACCCAAAAAAAGATGTAGTGATTTACATTTGCTTGAACAATGGGGTTGGCATAAAAATAGAAAGTACTCTTCAAGGAAAAAACATGGACAAGATCATACGGAAAACACGGTATCACTTGCTGGATTTCTGCGGAAATATTTTATCAAATTCATGAAGTAAGTAAAGCGTTTGGTAATATTTAGTTAAGTCACTCGGGCCAAAAAAACCCTTAAGGCACATAAATTTTGTTTCAAACAAACGAAAAAAATTCCAAGAACAAGACCTCGGGCGCGCCTATAAGATTTATTGCTTAGTTAAACAAAGTGTGTTTCAACTTCACGCCTCTCTTTGGAAAGCTATTGGAAGGGTAAAGCAAGGATGATCGTGTAGTGGCTCGTTTGGATCCCATGGCTATTCACCGGTAGAGGCTGGGCAGCGAAAATTGTCACTTTCGCGAGTCAACGTTTATTAAGGTTAGATTTTGGTAAATTCCATGTTACAATTATGTTTGGTTCAATGTAATTAGCTTGAAAATTCTTATATGTTTCAGTGTATTTACAAGTGGTTGGAATTTGATTTAAAATACCTATTATACATTCATTAGTTTCTATTTGTTTTCTATTTTTATTGAACAAAGTGTTGTTGTCAAAATATCCATTAAGAATCGTTTGTTGCACTGACCAACCGTCGCCTCTTGATGGCGTTGACATCGTTGGTGTATCAGATTCTCTGTCACTTGAGTCCGCTCTATTCTCAGTCGCCTAAGCGCCGTCTTCTTAACTCTCAGCGCTAGGTTGAACTGGTACTCTATCACTATTGCTCATTGCGAATGTTGCGTAAAAATGAGGTTATGTTTGCCTGTTGCACGTGGTTCACTATCTCCCTCTCTTTTCCTCTCTCAGCGAGCCGGCATGTAATCGTCTGCCGCGGTCGCTCTCACGAAGAAAGCTTCTGGAAGATTCCACGTTCACTATCTCCGTCTCTTTTCCTCTTTATTTATCTTTATCTTTATTTCAATGTTAATTCAAATTTCTCAATGTTTTATATTATCTTACATTTGTGTTTTTCTCTCCTTTTCACGTCTTTCCTGATTGCCTAACTTTCTGTGACTAGCGCGCCGATATAGCGGGTTGCCGCTCTGTCACCAGTGCAAGCAAAGACAAAGTAAATTCTAACTGTTCTTCTTCGAATGAGAGAGAATAAAAACCAGGGGCGCGTTGGGTAAACCTTTCTACTGGCGCGGGGCGGCAATTAAGCCTGCACCGCAACATTCCCCACCCCGTAATTCACCAGCGTCTTCGTGCGGTGGATTACTCTCAAAATTCAGTACGGCCAGCTTTACTGTTGGTCGCGTCACAAGTCCATCTACTGTGCGAACGACTGCGCTTCGCACCTGTCCGTCTTTCCCACGATGAACGTCGATCACTCTTCCCTTTGGCCAAGTATTACGTTTAGCGGCATCGTCTACAATTATCACCACGGCACCTACTGCTATAGGCTTGACCTGCGGTTGGAACCATTTCGTGCGCCTTGTGATTGTAGGTAGATATTCTCTTAGCCACCTCTTCCAGAAACGGTCGGCAATTTGGCTGGCAACACGATACCCTTTTGCGAGTTGCGGCCCAGACTGTTCTAGTGAACCGCTCTCACGTAGGCCACTAGAACTGCCTTTTAGAAAATGGTTCTGCGTTAATGCTTCCGATTCGGCGCTTTCTAAAGGCACATAGGTCAGAGGCCTTGAATTCAAAATTTGCTCTACGTCAGCAAACGCTCCTCTTAACACCTCTTCCTTCAGGCCGGTCTTTGGCAGTATTTCTGAAAGTATAGATTTAGTTGAACGTACCAGTCGCTCCCAAACGCCGCCCATGTGCTGTGAACTGGGAGTGTTAAACTTAAACTTAGTTCTATGTGCTCCTTCAATACGCGGCTGGCTCCTCTAAAAAATTTGTACCATTGTCCGATAGTATGCAGCGCGGCACCCCTCTTCTGGCTTCAAACGCCTTCAATACGCAGAGAAATGAGTCGGTTGACAGTGATGCAGCAATTTCTAGGTGTACCGCTCGGGTCGTAAGGCATGTGAATAACACGTCCCATCTCGTCTCGTGCCTGCGGCCCACTGCGGCTTCAAATGGGCCGAAGCAATCCACTCCAGTAAAGGTAAATGGTTGTGTGTGCGGCGATAACCTCAGAAACGTTACTCTATGTTTTTGCGGTAGTATAATGAGTCGTTTAGTGTCCATATCTCTTACATATGCCTTGCAAAAAGTCAAGAATTCGCTTTTGTACCGCCCGTAGCTTTTCCAACGTTCCGAATCGTTCCGGATCAGGTGTGATGCAAGCTAAACTAGAGTTCCTTTTGACTTTCTCCTCGTGGTGCAAGATACTCTCACTCGTCTTGCTCGGGCTCTGCTCCATGCTAGGCCATTGTGTCTCCTGTTCATACAAGAATCTCGGGCCAACAAACCACCTTGAATTCCCGGTCTTGTCTGGCATCTTTGTCCATTTCGTGCCATCGTCTGCAACGTTATGCTGGGTGGGCACCCATCGCCAAGATAGCACGTCAGAGTCTTTCAGAATTTCTCCAACACGCAATGCCACAAATTGATTGTATTTGCGGTCATCTGATCTAATCCAGCATAAAACGTCCTTAGAATCCGTCCAGAAAATACGCTGACATACTGTTACTGAGAGTTCTGGTTCGATGAATTTCGTCAGCCGTAAACCTCAAACAGCAGCCATCAGTTCCATCCGTGGTATTAAGACTGGCTTCAAGGGGGCCACTCGTGTCTTAGACGCTACCAGGGAACAGTGGACTATTCCATCTACTTCTGCTCGCAGGTACACAAGCGCTGCATAAGCGTTGATGCTGGCGTCCACAAACGTGTGAAGTTGTACTCGTGCACAACAAACCTTCGGCATGCACCTTGAAATCCTCACTTCGTTGATTTTGGGTAACAGCTTCACCCAAATTTTCCAGTCTGCTTGGTCCTTTTCCTGAAGAGACTCATCCCAATCCGTTCCTGCTCGCCAGATATTCTGTAAAATAATTTTAGCACGAACAGTGAAAAAGCCAAGCAATCCAAGTGGGTCAAAAATTGACATAAGCACACTTAACACAGTTCTTTTGGTCGGATAGTCTTTCGATGCTCTTTCAAGCAAATCCGGCTTGACTACATACGTAAGTTGATCTGTTACGGGCAGCCACCACATGCCTAAACCCTTATCTTGCGTTTTCTCAAGGAATCTTACCTCCCTAGGCACGTCTCCTTCCTGATTCTTGAGCGCTCTCACTACGCTCGGAGAATTCGAGGTACAGCGCCTCATGTTGAATCCACCCTCCTAGTGAATTCTCTGCACCTCCATGGCCAGCTCCGTCATCTCGTCTTCTGTGTTTGTCGACTCGAGCCAGTCGTCGACAAACGACGACTTTTCTTTTCTGAACCGCTCTGCGTTGCGATTCTTTGTGTAATTAGCTAAGGCCGGCGAGCAGGACGCCCCGAATGTCAAAACTTGCATCACGTACGTTTCTGCCGCTTTAGCCGAGTTTCCATTGCGCCATAGAAACTTTTGAGCCGTCTGGTCCTCTGGGCGCATTCTTACTTGGTGAAACATCTCACTTATGTCACCAGCCACTGCTACTGGTCACTCCCAAAAACGTATTAGCACGCCAACTAGTGATGCCAGTATGTCCGGGCCCTTTAGCAAGACGTCGTTCAATGACGTGCCTTTGACTTTCGCAGCTGCATCCCAGACCAGCCTCGTCTTGTTCTTGTTTGGGTTAGTGACTGTAAATATAGGAAGAAACCATGAACTTTTACCCTTATTTAGCTCAATTTCGGTTAATCTCCGGATGTATCTCTTTTCTTCATAGGTTTGCATCGTGTCCAACATAAAGCTTCTAAGGTCGATGTCCTTTGCCATTTTCGCTTCTAAACACTGAAGACGCCTCATGGCCATTGAGTATGAATCTGGTAGATCTCCTTTGTCGAACCTCCATAACAGTCCAGTTTGCCAACGTGTGTCGATTGGGCAATAACTTGTGGTCGCCTCCATAATCTGCAACGCGCGCTCGTCGTCTTTCGATCTTAATGGCTTGCTTGGCACACGTGTTCCCGATGACTCCATAGCAAAGTATTCTTTCATTGACGCATGCTGCTCGCTTCATTGCACTCACATATGTGTAATATGTGTGAGGACGCTGGAGCGGCGTCGCTGTGCCGGCCATACACAGACCAGCCCAATCTACAGCGCGCCGCGGCCACGTCGTCTCCTTCGGACTCCCGTATCTCCAAAGGCACGCAAACTTTCAAGTTATCCAGACCAATAATTAAGCTTGCTTTTACGTTACAGTAACTTAAATTTGGTAAATACTTCTCGAAGTTACCAGTTCGTCGGTAACTGTTTGCGTAGGCAAGTCTAGCTTACGTACCGTACGCAAACCGCGTCGCATCTTGACACATCGACGACACTCCGACACTCACAAACTTGGAAGCGCTTTTCGTTTGAGTGACTTGACTGGTCCACTTTAAGCACAGTTCTTCGGCCGGGCCATCTAGTCCTAACCCGTCTGCCAGAGTTTCTTCAATCAAAGAGCAAGCGGCTCCCTCGTCCAGTAAGGCATATGTCGCTAAATTTTGCTTCCTTCCGTATAACATGATTGGCATATATCTGAATAAAGCCTTGCTTGTTATATCTCCATGGAATAAAATTGGTGGGTGAACTGGTTTTCATCCTCATTCGTCTGCCACTGTGATTTGCTTTCCTTGTAGTCCGCTGTCTCGTGGATCAACGAGTGGTGTATCTGCCTGCACCCATCGACACCACAACTTCTTTTACTTTTGCAATTCCGTATCACGTGCTGATCAAAACAACAATAGCAGAGCCTCTTTTGCCGCACGAACTCCTTTCTCTGCTTTATACTCATTTCTCGAAAGAGGCGACAGTCTGCTAGGTTATGACTCCCTGCACATTTGGGACACAACCGGATGCGTACCTCCTGCGTTTTCGATTCCTGACTAGATCCACTTTGCAATTCGTTGTGCAGAAAAATTCGCTCTTTGGTTCTCTTTGCTCCATCCTTAGCTGGAACTAAGGCGTAACCATTGAGGTACACATTGCAATGCCAAACAACCAATTGTCAAAGATAGACAAGTTAGCGACACAAGTTTAAGCTCAATTGCGACCAGTGTCGCGCAGTAGTTCTGCACTGCCAAGGCTAGCTGAATATCCGAATCCAAATTATTTGAGCGTGCCGCTGGTTTTTCTCTTAGTTTCCTTTGTAGGCTCGAGTGAATAATCTCCGGTCTTCCGTATAGCATCCGTAACGTACCGATTGCATACGGCACCGTCTCTGGACACATTAGCTTCCCTCGGACGGCATCCAGCCGCTCCTTTTAAGCACTTTTGGAGCCGAATAAGATTCTCTTCTTTACTAACTCCACATCTTTCAGTAGATTGTTCGTAGTGGCTTATAAGCAACAACCACTCTTCTGGCTTACCGGAAAACACGGGTAAGTCTTTGTTCAGTACTTGGCGGGCCGCTATCTGTTCCGATGACAATAAAGTTTTCTTGTGTCCTAAATCCGTAGAGTGCACTCCAGGGCTTAACGTCGAGTGTCCGGTAGCCGGCAGTTGGATTCCAAGTCCATGCTGAATTCCAGCCGCGTTAGTCATTTGTCCTTGGGTCCACAATCTGTCATGCAGATTAGCTGTATTGGCCAGAAACGGTAGACTTACTCCTTGAATAGTCGATTGCGCCAACGCAGGTCCGGACCACGGAGCTGGATCAGTTTTATTGGGCCGTTTAATTGCTGTACCGTTTCCTGCGTGACTCTCGAACATTCCATTAAGAATCGTTTGTTGCACTGACCAACCGTCGCCTCTTGATGGCGTTGACATCGTTGGTGTATCAGATTCTCTGTCACTTGAGTCCGCTCTATTCTCAGTCGCCTAAGCGCCGTCTTCTTAACTCTCAGCGCTAGGTTGAACTGGTACTCTATCACTATTGCTCATTGCGAATGTTGCGTAAAAATGAGGTTATGTTTGCCTGTTGCACGTGGTTCACTATCTCCCTCTCTTTTCCTCTCTCAGCGAGCCGGCATGTAATCGTCTGCGCGGTCGCTCTCACGAAGAAAGCTTCTCGAAGATTCCACGTTCACTATCTCCCTCTCTTTTCCTCTCTCAGCGAGCCGACATGTAATCGTCTGCCGCGGTCGCTCTCACGAAGAAAGCTTCTGCAAGATTCCACGTTCACTATCTCCCTCTCTTTTCCTCTTTCAGCGAGCCGGCATGTAATCGTCTGCCGCGGTCGCTCTCACGAAGGAAGCTTCTGGAAGATTCAGAGATATTCAGACTCTGCTAATATCTCTGGAGCCAAAGAAATAAATATTTCAGGATGTAGAAAATGTTCAGGTTGAGACGTGGGTCAGCTCCAAAAAGGTTCGCGAGTCGAACATATATCCCGAGCCCTCTAACCAAACAATTAAACGCCGGTTTTGTGTTGTATTGCGCTATATTCAGTTGCACAATTTGTGGGGCAAATTGGTCGGTTAGATCGGTTGGTTGAAATCTTTATTTCAATGTTAATTCAAATTTCTCACATGATGTATATTATCTTACATTTGTGTTTTTCTCTCCTTTTCACGTCTTTCCTGCTTGCCTAACTTTCTGTGACTACCGCGCCGACATAGCGGGTTGCTGCTCTGTCACCAGTGCAAGCAAAGACAAAGTAAATTCTAACTGTTCTTCTTCGAATGAGAGAGAATAAAAACCAGGGGCGCGTTGGGTAAACCTTTCTACTGGCGCGGGGCGGCAATTAAGCCTGCACCGCAACATTCCCCACCCCGTATTTCACCAGCGTCTTCGTGCGGTGGATTACTCTCAAAATTCAGTACGGCCAGCTTCACTGTTGGTCGCGTCACAAGTCCATCTACTGTGCGAACGACTGCGCTTCGCACCTGTCCGTCTTTCCCAGGATGAACGTCGATCACTCTTCCCTTTGGCCAAGTATTACGTTTAGCGGCATCGTCTACAACTATCACCACGGCACCTACTGCTATCGGCTTGACCTGCGGTTGGAACCATTTCGTGCGCCTTGTGATTGTAGGTAGATATTCTCTTAGCCACCTCTTCCAGAAACGGTCGGCAATTTGGCTGGCAACACGAAACCCTTTTGCGAGTTGCGGACCAGACTGTTCCAGTGAACCGCTCTCACGTAGGCCACTAGAACTGCTTTTTAGAAAATGGTTCCGCGTTAATGCTTCCGATTCGGCGCTTTCTAAAGGCACATAGGTCAGAGGCCTTGAATTCAAAATTTGCTCTACGTCAGCAAACACCTCTTCCTTCAGGCCGGTCTTTGGGAGTATTTCTGAAAGTATAGATTTAGTTGAACGTACCAGTCGCTCCCAAACGCCGCCCATGTGCTGTGAACTGGGAGTGTGAAACTTAAACTCCAGAGTTGGAAACTGTTGCTCCACAGCTGAAGTTGATATTAGTTCTATGTGCTCCTTCAATACGCGGCTGGCTCCTCTAAAATTTGTACCATTGTCCGATAGTATGCAGCGCGGCACCCCTCTTCTGGCTACAAACGCCTTCAATACGCAGAGAAATGAGTCGGTTGACAGTGATGCAGCAATTTCTAGGTGTACCGCTCGGGTCGTAAGGCACGTGAATATCACGCCCCATCTCTTCTTGTGCCTGCGGCCCACTGCGACTTCAAATGGGCCGAAGCAATCCACTCCAGTAAAGGTAAATGGTTGTGTGTGCGGCGATAACCTCAGAAACGTTACTCTATGCTTTTGCGGTAGTATAATGGGTCGTTTAGTGTCCATATCTACGCCTTCAATTCTGTCGATTCGTCCTTTGATACGTAGCACTCCTAACACGTCCAGGTAAGGAGTGCACTTAAATAGCTTACTTTTCCTATTTGTTATGCCATGTCCTTGGTTTAAGTATCTGATCTCTTCTGGAAACTCCTCTTCTTGGCATGTACGAATAAAAACTGCATCAGTTTCCACATCGCGGTTTATAGCCAAAATGTTCCTCAGTTGTTCTCCGCAAGGCCTCTTACATATGCCTTGCAAAAAGTTTAGAATTCGCTTTTGTACCGCCCGTAGCTTTTCCAACGTTCCGAATCGTTTCGGATCAGGTGTGATGCAAGCCAAACTAGAGTTCCTTTTGACTTTCTCCTCGTGGTGCAAGATACTCTCACTCGTCTTGCTCGGACTCTGCTCCATGCTAGGCCATTGTGTCCCCTGTTCATACAAGAATCTCGGGCCAACAAACCACCTTGAATTCCCGGTCATGTCTGGCATCTTTTTCCATTTCGTGCCATCGTCGGCAACGTTATGCTGGGTGGGCAACTATCGCCAAGATAGCACGTCAGAGTCTTCCAGAATTTCTCCAACACGCAATGGCACAAATTGATTGTATTTGCGGTCATCTGATCTAATCCAGCATAAAACGTCCTTAGAATCCGTCCAGAAAATACGCTGACATACTGTTACTGAGAGTTCTGGTTCGATGAATTTCGTCAGCCGTAAACCTCAAACAGCAGCCATCAGTTTCATCCGTGGTATTGAGACTGGCTTCAAGGGGGCCACTCGTGTCTTAGACGCTACCAGGGAACAGTGGACTATTCCATCTACTTCTGCTCGCAGGTACACAAGCGCTGCATAAGCGTTGATGCTGGCGTCCACAAACGTGTGAAGTTGTACTCGTGCACAACAAACCTTCGGCATGCACCTTGAAATCCTCACTTCGTTGATTTTGGGTAACAGCTTCACTCAAATTTTCCAGTCTGCTTGGTCCTTTTCCTGAAGAGACTCATCCCAATCCGTTCCTGCTCGCCAGATATTCTGTAAAATAATTTTAGCACGAACAGTGAAAAAGCCAAGCAATCCAAGTGGGTCAAAAATTGACATAAGCACACTTAACACAGTTCTTTTGGTCGGATAGTCTTTCGATGCTCTTTCAAGCAAATCCGGCTTGACTACATACGTAAGTTGATCTGTCACGGGCAGCCACCACATGCCTAAACCCTTATCTTGCGTTTTCTCAAGGAATCTTACCTCCCTAGGCACGTCTCCTTCCTGATTCTTGAGCGCTCTCACTACGCTCGGAGAATTCGAGGTACAGCGCCTCATGTTGAATCCACCCTCCTAGTGAATTCTCTGCACCTCCATGGCCAGCTCCGTCATCTCGTCTTCTGTGTTTGTCGACTCGAGCCAGTCGTCGACAAACGACGACTTTTCTTTTCTGAACCGCTCTGCGTTGCGATTCTTTGTGTAATTAGCTAAGGCCGGCGAGCAGGACGCCCCGAATGTCAAAACTTGCATCACGTACGTTTCTGCCGCTTTAGCCGAGTTTCCATTGCGCCATAGAAACTTCTGAGCCGTCTGGTCCTCTGGGCGCATTCTTACTTGCCACTGCTACTGGTCGATCCCAAAAATGTATTAGCACGCCAACTAGTGATGCCAGTATGTCCGGGCCCTTTAGCAAGACTTCGTTCAATGACGTGCCTTTGACTTTCGCAGCTGCATCCCAGACCAGCCACGTCTTGTTCTTGTTTGGGTTAGTGACTGTAAATATAGGAAGAAACCATGAACTTTTACCCTTATTTAGCTCAATTTCGGTTAATCTCCGGATGTATCTCTTTTCTTCATAGGTTTGCATCGTGTCCAACATAAAGCTTCTAAGGTCGATATCCTTTGCCATTTTCGCTTCTAAACACAGAAGACGCCTCATGGCCATTGAGTATGAATCTGGTAGATCTACTTTGTCGAACCTCCATAACAGTCCAGTTTGCCAACGTTTGTCGATCGGGCAATAACTTGTGGTCGCCTCTATACTCTGCAACGCAAGCTCGTCGTCTTTCGATCTTAATGGCTTGCTTGGCACACGTGTTCCCGATGACTCCATAGCAAAGTATTCTTTCATTGACGCATCCAAAGCGCTCCCGCTGCTCGGTTCATTGCACTCACATATGTGTAATATGTGTGAGGACGCTGGAGCGGCGTCGCTGTGCCGGCCATACACAGACCAGCCCAATCTACAGCGCGCCGCGACCTCGTCGTCTCCTTCGGACTCCCGTATCTCCAAAGGCACGCAAACTTTCAAATTATCCAGACCAATAATTAAGCTTGCTTTTACGTTACAGTAACTTAAATTTGGTAAATACTGTAGATGGTTTCTCGAGGTTACCAGTTCGTCGGTAGCTGTTTGCGTAGGGAAGTCTAGCTTGAGTACCGTACGCAAACCGCGTCGCATCTTGACACATCGACGACACTCCGACATTCACAAACTTGGAAGCGCTTTCCGTTTGAGTGGCTTGACTGGTCCACTTTAAGCACAGTTCTTCGGCCGGGACATCTAGTCCTAACCCGTCTGCCAGAGTTTCTTCAATCAAAGAGCAAGCGGCTCCCTCGTCCAGTAAGGCATATGTCGCCAAATTTTGCTTCCATCCGTATAACATGATTGGCATATATCTGAATAACCACACTTAACACAGTTCTTTTGGTCGGATAGTCTTTCGATGCTCTTTCAAGCAAATCCGGCTTGACTACATACGTAAGTTGATCTGTCACGGGCAGCCACCACATGCCTAAACCCTTATCTTGCGTTTTCTCAAGGAATCTTACCTCCCTAGGCACGTCTCCTTCCTGATTCTTGAGCGCTCTCACTACGCTCGGAGAATTCGAGGTACAGCGCCTCATGTTGAATCCACCCTCCTAGTGAATTCTCTGCACCTCCATGGCCAGCTCCGTCATCTCGTCTTCTGTGTTTGTCGACTCGAGCCAGTCGACGACAAACGACGACTTTTCTTTTTTTGAACCGCTCTGCGTTGCGATTCTTTGTGTAATTAGCTAAGGCCGGCGAGCAGGACGCCCCGAATGTCAAAACTTGCATCACGTACGTTTCTGCCGCTTTAGCCGAGTTTCCATTGCGCCATAGAAACTTCTGAGCCGTCTGGTCCTCTGGGCGCATTCTTACTTGGTGAAACATCTCACTTATGTCACCAGCCACTGCTACTGGTCGCTCCCAAAAACGTATTAGCACGCCAACTAGTGATGCCAGTATGTCCGGGCCCTTTAGCAAGACGTCGTTCAATGACGTGCCTTTGACTTTCGCAGCTGCATCCCAGACCAGCCTCGTCTTGTTCTTGTTTGGGTTAGTGACTGTAAATATAGGAAGAAACCATGAACTTTTACCCTTATTTAGCTCAATTTCGGTTAATCTCCGGATGTATCTCTTTTCTTCATAGCTTTGCATCGTGTCCAACATAAAGCTTCTAAGGTCGATGTCCTTTGCCATTTTCGCTTCTAAACTCTGAAGACGCCTCATGGCCATTAAGTATGAATCTGGTAGATCTACTTTGTCGAACCTCCATAACAGTCCAGTTTGCCAACGTTTGTCGATCGGGCAATAACTTGTGGTCGCCTCCATAATCGGCAACGCGCGCTCGTCGTCTTTCGATCTTAATGGCTTGCTTGGCACACGTGTTCCCGATGACTCCATAGCAAAGTATTCTTTCATTGACGCATCCAAAGCGCTCATGCTGCTCGCTTCATTGCACTCACATATGTGTAATATGTGTGAGGACGCTGGAGCGGCGTCGCTGTGCCGGCCATACACAGACCAGCCCAATCTACAGCGCGCCGCGACCACGTCGTCTCCTTCGGACTCCCGTATCTCCAAAGGCACGCAAACTTTCAAATTATCCAGGCCAACAATGCGTAGGCAAGTCTAGCTTGAGCACCGTACGCAAACCGCGTCGCATCTTGACACATCGACGACACTCCGACACTCACAAACTTGGAAGCGCTTTCCGTTTGAGTGACTTGACTGGTCCACTTTAAGCACAGTTCTTCGGCCGGGCCATCTAGTCCTAACCCGTCTGCCAGAGTTTCTTCAATCAAAGAGCAAGCGGCTCCCTCGTCCAGTAAGGCATATGTCGCTAAATTTTGCTTCCTTCCGTATAACATGATTGGCATATATCTGAATAAAGCCTTGCTTGTTATATCACCATGGAATAAAATTGGTGGGTGAACTGGTTTTCATCCTCATTCGTCTGCCACTGTGATTTGCTTTCCTTGTAGTCCGCTGTCTCGTGGATCAACGAGTGGTGTATCTGCCTGCACCCATCGACACCACAACTTCTTTTACTTTTGCAATTCCGTATCACGTGCTGATCAAAACAACAATAGCAGAGCCTCTTTTGCCGCACGAACTCCTTTCTCTGCTTTATACTCATTTCTCGAAAGAGGCGACAGTCTGCTAGGTTATGACTCCCTGCACATTTGGGACACAACCGGATGCGTACCTCCTGCGTTTTCGATTCCTGACTAGATCCACTTTGCAATTCGTTGTGCAGAAAAATTCGCTCTTTGGTTCTCTTTGCTCCATCCTTAGCTGGAACTAAGGCGTAACCATTGAGGTACACATTGCAATGCCAAACAACCAATTGTCAAAGATAGACAAGTTAGCGACACATCTAATTCGTGTCATTCGGTGTCTTCCCCAATCGAGTTTCAATTCTCCCGGCAACTTCTCGACAAGCTCGCCTAGTAAAGCTGGATCGTGCAGATACTCTTTAAGCTCAATTGCGACCAGTGTCGCTCAGTAGTTCTGCACTGCCAAGGCTAGCTGAATAACCGAATCCAAATTATTTGAGCGTGCCGCTGGTTTTTCTCTTAGTTTCCTTTGTAGGCTCGAGTGAATAATCTCCGGTCTTCCGTATAGCATCCGTAACGTACCGATTGCATACGGCACCGTCTCTGGACACATTAGCTTCCCTCGGACGGCATCCAGCCGCTCCTTTTAAGCACTTTTGGAGCCGAATAAGATTCTCTTCGTTACTAACTCCACATCTTTCAGTAGATTGTTCGTAGTGGCTTATAAGCAACAACCACTCTTCTGGCTTACCGGAAAACACGGGTAAGTCTTTGTTCAGTACTTGGCGGGCCGCTATCTGTTCCGATGACAATAAAGTTTTCTTGTGTCCTAAATCCGTAGAGTGCACTCCAGGGCTTAACGTCGAGTGTCCGGTAGCCGGCAGTTGGATTCCAAGTCCATGCTGCATTCCAGCCGCGTTACTCATTTGTCCTTGGGTCCACAATCTGTCATGCAGATTAGCTGTATTGGCCAGAAACGGTAGACTCACTCCTTGAATAGTCGATTGCGCCAACGCAGGTCCGGACCACGGAGCTGGATCAGTTTTATTGGGCCGTTTAATTGCTACGTCGATCACTCTTCCCTTTGGCCAAGTATTACGTTTAGCGGCATCGTCTACAATTATCACCACGGCACCTACTGCTATCGGCTTGACCTGCGGTTGGAACCATTTCGTGCGCCTTGTGATTGTAGGTAGATATTCTCTTAGCCACCTCTTCCAGAAACGGTCGGCAATTTGGCTGGCAACACGATACCCTTTTGCGAGTTGCGGAACAGACTGTTCCAGTGAACCGCTCTCACGTAGGCCACTAGAACTGCCTTATAGAAAATGGTTCGGCGTTAATGCTTCCGATTCGGCGCTTTCTAAAGGCACATAGGTCAGAGGCCTTGAATTCAAAATTTGCTCTACGTCAGCAAACGCTCCTCTTAACACCTCTTCCTTCAGGCCGGCCTTTGGCAGTATTTCTGAAAGTATAGATTTAGTTGAACGTACCAGTCGCTCCGAAAAGCCGCCCATGTGCTGTGAACTGGGAGTGTTAAACTTAAACTCCAGAGTTGGAAACTGTTGCTCCACAGCTGAAGTTGATATTAGTTCTATGTGCTCCTTCAATACGCGGCTGGCTCCTCTAAAATTTGTACCATTGCCCGATAGTATGCAGCGCGGCACCCCTCTTCTGGCTACAAACGCCTTCAATACGCAGAGAAATGAGTCGGTTGACAGTGATGCAGCAATTTCTAGGTGTACCGCTTGGGTCGTAAGGCATGTGAATAACACGTCCCATCTCTTCTCTTGCCTGCGGCCCACTGCGACTTCAAATGGGCCGAAGCAATCCACTCCAGTAAAGGTTTTTTTTTTTTTTATTTCATTTAAAACATTGCTAACATAATTACAAATAACATAACAAGGGAACAAACATACGAAGTCGGGCATAATGAAAAAAGGATTACGGTTACTGCGGGACGACTTGTCGGTATTGCTTCGCAGACCGTGAGCTTCTTTAATTCGCCGACCTTTCCCTCTCCAACTGCCTAAGTTTCTTCATCACGTGTGCGGTGAAGGCGGCGGCCGCCTGCCACACGTTAGAGTTTGCGACCATCATCCCGGCGAAGTTACACTGCGTCACCGGCTCGCCCATGACCCTCTCCAACCGCTGTCTTTCCTCGTCAAATCTTGGGCAGTGTTGCAGCACATGACTCGCATCTTCTATGATGCCAGCGCCGCACCATGTGCACTCGTCGGAGACATCACGGTGGAACCTCTTCAGGTAACTCCTGAAGCACCCGTGGCCGCTCATGAGCTGAGTAAGGTAGTAGTCAACCTCACCATGCTTCCTCGACACCCATTGTATGATGTCCGGAATTAGTGCATGGGTCCACCGTCCCTTGGGCGAGGAGTCCCACCTCTCTTGCCATCTGCGCATGCCATGAGTCGCGCCTGTCCTCTTGGTTGGGTTATGTTGCTGCCACTTGATTGCCTTGATGCTACAAACGTGGCCGACGCAATTGCCGCACATTCATCGATGGGCATCATTCCAGCGATCACCAGGGCTGCGTCATCGGATATGGTGCGGAAAGCGCTACACACCCTAATAGCACTTAGACGATGAGTTGACTCGAGGCTCCTCCTGTAGCTCCTAACCTCCACACCTTTAATCCACGAAGGAACTGCGTACAGGGCAGTGGATTTTACTACGCTCGATAGTAGCAGGCGCCCTCCTTGCTTCGGGCCACGCGTATTCAGCAATATACGGGCTAGGGACCGGGCCGACGCAGCTGCCTTGTTACTGCAGTATTCTAAGTGCTCCTTGAAGGACAATCTAGTGTCAAGCATGACACCTAGGTATTTAATGGCACGCTTGGATACCACGAGGGAGTCACCTACTCTGATTTTTGCGGTTTCGACGCGCTTCCGGCTGCTAATGAGCACCGCCTCGGTCTTTTGCGCTGCCAATTTAAGCCCTGCGGCCGATAGCCAGTGGTCCTTAGCCGAAACCACCAGAGCGACGTCGTCAGCAAACCCGACAATGTGTGTGTGCTGCTCGAACTCAAGGCGCAGGACTCCGTCGTACATGGTGTTCCATAACAAGGGGCCCAGGACGGATCCTTGTGGAACACCAGCCGATACCCCTCTTTCTTCCAGGCCATCATCGGTTAAGTATCGGATTCTCCTGTCGCGAAAGTAGCTCCGCACGCAGTTCATCAAGTAGCTTGGGATATTGAATGTTGCCAGCGCGTCCAGTATGCGATCCCACCTTGCTGAGTTAAACGCGTTCTTCACGTCGAGCGTCACCACGATACAGTATTCTTTACTACCGCCTTTCCATCTAGAGCCGTCGATTGCCTCAGCTGCCAAGTGAACCACACGGTTTATTGCGTCGTTTGTGGATCTGGCCTTTCTGAATCCGAACTGGTGCTCGGATAAGCCCCCGCCTGCTAATATCGCCGACTCCAGTCTCGAGCAAAGCATCGACTCCAGCACCTTGCCAGCTGTATCCAACAGGCAGATGGGCCTATACGAGGATGCCTCGTCTGGTGGTTTTCCGGGCTTGGGCAACATCACAAGGTTTTGTAACTTCCACCTGGTGGGAAAGACTCCTTCTCTTATGCATTTTGAGTACAACTCCGTGAATACATGAGGGTGTATCGTTACTGCCAGTTTAAGTGCGATGTTGGGGATAGAGTCGGGACCCGGGGCTTTATTTGGCTTTTGACGCCTCACCGTCTCGATGACCTCAGCAAGCGAGCATTCTTCCACTTGAAGGTGTGTCCCCAAGGGAGACACATGCGATAACTCCGGGGCGTCGCGAAATAGGCTGCTGACGATGGAGCGTACAGTGGTTGTGTCTGATGGGGATGACTGCCTGTTTCCGTGTACTCGTTTGACCACCGTCTGGTAGGCTTTGCCCCAAGAGAACCAACCACCGAGTAACCCACATAGATCCCGACCCGGACCTATACCGCCACCGGGACGTTCAAGTCAAAATCGAAAACAATCGCAACCACAGTCACATCCTTCACCTGGTACACCTCGCGTCAGACGAAAGCAAGTAAGACCTATAAATAGAGACGTACGAATGAATCAGCAAATCGCACGACTGCAAAGTACAGTGAATTCGCTGATACCACGCCTCCCATTTTCTCGCCTGGTGCGTGAAATCCTTCATTATAACAATAGAGAAACGGATCCTTACAGAATGACTGCATCCGCTTTGGAAGCTCTGCAACAGTCGTCAGAGATGTTTCTCGTGCAACGATTCCAAGATGCCTATCTGCTTACCATGCATCGTCAGCGAGTGACTTTAGAAGTCCGGGATATGGCATTAATGGCCTTCTTTTGCAAAGACAGTGCCAATTGATGAATGCGTGTTCGAGGCTTCTAATTATACCTGTTTATATAACTTTGAAATAATTTATCATTTGTTATTTTGTTAATAAAATCTTCCATCTATCTTACTATTAACCAAATGGCTTTGTAGTCTCTTGTTCAGAATATCCTGTAAATAGTAAACTAAAATTCTTGTGTGAAAATCAGGGACCGTAATCATTATAAGTTATATTAAAAAACTTATTTGATAATCATTACATTTCGATTTTTTTCAATTTTCTTCAAAAAAGATCATTAATATTGAGTAATTTAATAAGAATTATCCATAAAAATCTTTTTTGATCAAAAAAAATAAAAATCAAAAATAATGATTAAAAATGATTTTTATTTTTTTTGCTCAAAATAAAACTCACTTTTGAAAAACGGCTTCCATGTTAAATATTTTCAAAATATTTTTGCACATCCTTAAAAAGGACCTGAAGGACAACCACTCCATAAATTTTTTTTTTTTTTTTGCATTAGTATTAATACCAATTTTATCATTGTTTTCATTTTTCATACATTTGTCAAAAGCTAATGCTGATGATTTTTATTTTTTTCGCTCAAAATAAAACTCACTTTTGAAAAACGGCTTCCATGTTAAATATTTTCAAAATATTTTTGCACATCCTTAAAAAGGACCTCAAGGACAACCACTCCATAAATTTTTTTTTTTTTTTGCATTAGTATTAATACCAATTTTATCATTGTTTTCATTTTTCATACATTTGTCAAAAGCTAATGCTGATGATTTTTATTTTTTTCGCTCAAAATAAAACTCACTTTTGAAAAACGGCTTCCATGTTAAATATTTTCAAAATATTTTTGCACATCCTTAAAAAGGACCTCAAGGACTACCACTCCATAAAAATTTTTTTTTTTTCAATAAGGTATTCAGTAACAAAGCTGGGCAATAAATAGTACAGTTGCTTAGCTAAGCTTAGCGGCGTAGGCCCAATGCAATCTCGACGCGTGTTAATGCTTTTGACAAATGTATGAAAAATGAAAACAATGATAAAATTGGTATTAATACTAATGCAAAAAAAAAAAAAATTTATGGAGTGGTTGTCCTTCAGGTCCTTTTTAAGGATGTGCAAAAATATTTTGAAAATATTTAACATGGAAGCCGTTTTTCAAAAGTGAGTTTTATTTTGAGCAAAAAAATATAAAAATCATTTTTAATCATTATTTTTGATTTTTATTTTTTTTGATCAAAAAAGATTTTTATGGATAATTCTTATTAAATTACTCAAAATTAATGATCTTTTTTGAAGAAAATTGAAAAAATTGAATTTTTAAAAATCTTTCCAAAAATGCATAGATGGTATCGAATGAAATATTTTGGTGTAATCTATTCTTTTCTAAGTCCTCTATAAGTAAATGATTTTTTCATTTAAAGAAAAAAAATAATCATTATTTACGGTCCCTGGTGAAAATATAGCCACAGGGCAATGTGAATTTGAATTGATTTATGAAATAACAGAAAACTAACGTAACAGAAAACTTACTCAATTATAGCAATTTATAATGCAAAAATTCCTTTCGAAAGAATTATATATTTTTGTGAACAAAAATGAATTAGGATTATAAATTCACTTTAAGTACTCAGGAATGAATCTAAAAAAAAAAATTTAAAAATACAAACAAATCCAGTTAATCGAAAATCTGAATAATTCGAATTTTAGTGTAAACATTTAATTAGCTGTAATTAGTTGACCAAATATTGTTTTATATGGTAAAAATGAATATTAAAACAATTGTACTCTAAAATATACATACATATTTCCGAATGAAAAAAAAACAGTTTTGGTTTTAGGTGTTTTTGTAATTCGTTTTTATTTGTGGCATTTCACGCTCATTTTGGTTTGTTCCATTTATTATATTATTTTACTTTGTTACGCCAGTTTCTCTCAGTTTTGTAAAACATAAAACATAATCAATCCATAATAGTTTCACTATAAATTTGCCGCTGCAGCGCCAAGCAAGTATTTAGTTACAATATTACAATTAGTTTAAATTTCTCTTAAAAAGTCAAATCAGAATAGTTGTGTAGGTAGAGAAGTTATGCGCCTTTTTGAAATGAGTCACCATTTAGAATGTTTTAGCCCGTATGATATAGGGGATACTAACTAGCTGGTTAGTTAGTTAGCTCTTAATAAAAATCAAGGAAAGGGGTAAGAGAGTTTGAAGTGGGGGAAAAAGATATAGGACAACTAATAACTAATGAAAAACTTTAAAAATGTAGATTTCAGGCTTTCTCTCTCTCTACTCATCAATGGATAAAGTTGAGAGTGTGTGTGGTGTGGTGGGTTAGGAATTGGAGTGATCGATTTGATGGGTTGGTGTAGGATGAATGTCTTTAGGGTAGATCTCATGGTGAGTTTCTTCTGTTCAGCCAATTCTAAACGTCTGGAGGGACTTAAAATGTAAATTGAGCTTCTGTTGTTTTGTTGTCTCCTTGTTAGGCCAAATTGTTACAAGGGTCTTGTTCTGCCGAATCACATAGCTCGAGGAAACATTCTCGATTGCTATCCCTGATCGCCACCTTAAGGGCTTTCCTCCGCCTTCTGTACTTCAGACCGAGAGCCTCGAAGTTGAGCGAATGTCTAGCCCGCTGGTATAGCCGTCTCGCTCGAAGACAAGCCCTTCTGGCATCAGCGATTGCCTCGTTCCACCAGCAGATTGGGGTGTGGTGGCGCGAGAATGACCCTCGCTGGGCCATGCTGGCAACACACGCTTCATCGAGTCTCGACATGATCAGGTTTGCAGCCTCTTCTGCGTTTGTGTTGGGGCACTCCGTGAGTCCTTCCAGGCTTTCAGCGAACAAAAGCGGGTTGAAAGCGTCCACTTTGAAGGATTTCCGAAGCGGTAACGTTCGCGCTGTCGGTTGCCTGTTTCTGCCTACGGAGAATGTCACAATTTCATGGTCGCTGGCAGAGTATGCCACGCCTACGCTCCAAACAGCCGAAGCAGCAATACTGTCGCTGGCGTAGGAAAGATCCACCACCGATCCTGTGCCGGCACTTCGAAAAGTGTGTTGTGTGCCGACGTTAAGCAGAGATATGCTTAAGTTGGCAAAACCTTCAAGAAGAATACGGCCACGGGCGTCAGTACGGGTGCTGCCCCACTCGGTGGCCCACGCGTTGAAATCCCCACCGATAATGAGACCTTGGCGTCCTCTTGCGTCGTTCGAGATGCTGTCTAGAATGCTTCCGAAACGCTCCAGTGACAGGCTGGGTGCAGGGTAGCAGCTGTACACCCAGTTTCTGCCGATACGCGCTCTGACAAAGCCGTCCGCAGATAGGACGTCCTGCATGACTAGCACGTTACTACCGCAGCACCGAATTGCTGCTTTGCCGCACACTGCCTTGGCCCAGCGACCACTTTCTCCTACTCTGTAGGGCTCACTCAGTAGAGCTATATCCGCCGACAACTCACGCACAGTCTGCTGAAGCAGGTCCTGAGCCGCTATGCAGTGATTCAGGTTCAACTGCAAGAACTTCAAATGGGGCTGAGTCATTTGGCGTCTTTCTGCATCCTCTGGGCACCACTTGATGGGCACGCGCGGCTACCCGCTATGTGGTTTAAGGGGCTCAAGCCCATCTCGGCACATAAAAAGCACTTGACGGCGGCCGAGCAGTCTGCAGACTTGTGACCAGGATTGCCACACCTGAAGCAGCAATTTGACCTATCTGTGTCGCTTGGGCAGTTTGCGGCGATGTGGCCAACACATAGGCAACGAAAACAGCGCGCAGGTTCTTCTTCTAGTTCCTTTATTCGGCAGCTATCCCATCCAATTCGAACTCTGCCCACCTCTAGGAGTTTTAATGCCACTGCCTCGGGAGCACAGACCACGCCTGACATCGTATTCCGAAAACTAGACCGGAAGCTTCTTACTCTAAGCGACGTCGCCTCGACTTTGGCTTGGTCAGCCAGCTTAGCCACTAATTCCTGGGGCGTCGCTTGCTCGTCCATGCCGTGAATGGCTACAGCCTTATGGCGGGTTAAAGCTTTCACACCTGCCTCCTCGCCAAGGACTTGACTGATCGCCTCCTTAAGGGACTGGGTTGTGTCCGCCCATCTTTAGCGGTGCGTCGAACTCGCATTACGTGCTCACGGACGTGATCCAGCTGCCTGTCAGTGCGCCTCGTCACGCGCTCTAAAACTTGGCTATAACTCAAGCCTTCGTTCGCCTGAATTAGTAGCGCCTCCGGGCGGGATTTCTGGAGTTTCCCACTGATTTTCGCTTTAGGCTTGCGGGAGGACCTCGAAGGGCCCACCTTTACCCATTCTTGGCTGCTTTGGGCATTTTGCTGTGCACTAGGCTGCTCCACATCAGTCGGATGTTGCTGCTGGTGCTGCATGGCTTGTTGCTGTGATCCACTTTGACTGGATTGGCTCTGCTGATGGAGCTGTTGCTGCCCCTGCTGGTACTGCGCCGTCTGAAGCCGTGTAGACGACTTCTGTGGGTGTTGGCGATTCTTCTGTTGCGTCTTCTGCTGGTGTGGCCTCGCTTGGTGACGACCTGAGTCCTCGAATGGTGACGTTTGACACAGCTTATTCCGCTTGGACGGTGAATTCACCAGTTCGGTTTGCTGCTGCCTACTCACACGTTTAGGTGGAGACATGCTGCAAGTGGCACACGCCACTGGCAATTGCGAGATCGGCCATTTGTCTTGGAGCAAGCCGATCACTGCTACGTGCAGTTCTCGCAGCCGAGCAACCTTCTCCCTAAACTCGTTAGTGATGCTGCGGTTAATTTTGCCACTAGCATCCTTATCTCTGCTATAATGGGTAGCAATTGAGGCCAGAATATGGCCCATTTCCTCCAACTCGTTGCAAGTAGGCCGCACCTGCCCCACCTTGCTTTTTTTAATGCAGGCCCCGTTATTGGCTGCCTCGCCATCGGTCCCCTCAGCCCCAACAGATGGGCTTCTAAGTCTTTTCGGCGTTGACTCCAGTAAAGGTAAATGGTTGTGTGTGCGGCGATAACCTCAGAAACGTTACTCTATGCTTTTGAGGTAGTATAATGGGTCGTTTAGTGTCCATATCTACGCCTTCAATTCTGTCGATTCGTCCTTTGATACGTAGCACTCCTAACACGTCCAGGTAAGGAGTGCACTTAAATAGCTTACTTTTCCTATTTGTTATGCCATGTCCTTGGTTTAAGTATCTGATCTCTTCTGGAAACTCCTCTTCTTGGCATGTACGAATAAAAACTGCATCAGTTTCCACATCGCGGTTTATAGCCAAAATGTTCCTCAGTTGTTCTCCGCAAGGCCTCTTACATATGCCTTGCAAAAAGTTTAGAATTCGCTTTTGTACCGCCCGTAGCTTTTCCAACGTTCCGAATCGTTCCGGATCAGGTGTGATGCAAGCCAAACTAGAGTTCCTTTTGACTTTCTCCTCGTGGTGCAAGATACTCTCACTCGTCTTGCTCGGGCTCTGCTCCATGCTAGGCCATTGTGTCTCCTGTTCATACAAGAATCTCGGGCCAACAAACCACCTTGAATTCCCGGTCTTGTCTGGCATCTTTGTCCATTTCGTGCCATCGTCTGCAACGTTATGCTGGGTGGGCACCCGATTGTTTATGTAATTAGCTAAGGCCGGCGAGCAGGACGCCCCGAATGTCAAAACTTGCATCACGTACGTTTCTGCCGCTTTAGCCGAGTTTCCATTGCGCCATAGAAACTTCTGAGCCGTGTGGTCCTCTGGGCGCATTCTTACTTGGTGAAACATCTCACTTATGTCACCAGCCACTGCTACTGGTCGCTCCCAAAAACGTATTAGCACGCCAACTAGTGATGCCAGTATGTCCGGGCCCTTTAGCAAGACGTCGTTCAATGACGTGCCTTTGACTTTCGCAGCTGCATCCCAGACCAGCCTCGTCTTGTTCTTGTTTGGGTTAGTGACTGTAAATATATGAAGAAACCATGAACTTTTACCCTTATTTAGCTCAATTTCGGTTAATCTCCGGATGTATCTCTTTTCTTCATAGCTTTGCATCGTGTCCAACATAAAGCTTCTAAGGTCGATGTCCTTTGCCATTTTCGCTTCTAAACTCTGAAGACGCCTCATGGCCATTGAGTATGAATCTGGTAGATCTCCTTTGTCGAACCTCCATAACAGTCCAGTTTGCCAACGTTTGTCGATTGGGCAATAACTTGTGGTCGCCTCCATAATCTGCAACGCGCGCTCGTCGTCTTTCGATCTTAATGGCTTGCTTGGCACACGTGTTCCCGATGACATAGCAAAGTATTCTTTCATTGACACATGCTGCTCGCTTCATTGCACTCACATATGTGTAATATGTGTGAGGACGCTGGAGCGGCGTCGCTGTGCCGGCCATACACAGACCAGCCCAATCTACAGCGCGCCGCGACCACGTCGTCTCCTTCGGACTCCCGTATCTCCAAAGGCACGCAAACTTTCAAATTATCCAGACCAATAATTAAGCTTGCTTTTACGTTACAGTAACCTAAATTTGGTAAATAACCTAAATTTTCACCACGTTGGGCGACAGTTGTAACGATCATTTCTCGTCCCTTAAGATATTTCTACTATCTCTTGCGCCAGGTTCGGCTCAACAATTTTTATTTTGTGCCCCGGTGAAATTAGAACTCGTTTGTTTGAGTAATGGTTTTAGATGATGATGGGCTCGGCTGGTTATGACTAATTTCTCTGAAGGAGTCCCGAACCTGGACAGCGCTGATTGTGGCTGGGGTCCCTCGACGCTTGATACAGTGCGTCTTTCGTTCTTGTGTCTCCGCTGGTTCCTATTTCAGACTCGTGATATAAATACCTTGTCTGATATCTCCCTCTTTAGAATATCGCTGGAGCGCTGATTGACCTTAGGATATATCCTATGGCTTTTCTCTCACGTTTGCTTGCAATTATGCGCTCAAGCCTGGTTTCATTTGCTCTTATACAGCCGAAACTCTTGCATTATGTTTCCCACGCATCTTACCGCTTGTACGAAATCGGCCACGTTTGATTTACTCTTATACAGCCGAACTTATTGTGATCGTGGGGTTCGATCGGCCAAGTTTGACCGGCCTTGTTTCATTTGTACTTATACAGCCGATTTTATTCTTACACAGCCAATTTTGTGCTTGGACGTATATCGTATCTTTGGTTTGTGTCTCGGCTGCGTTTTGTATCTGCCCGATCGTTGCAGCGTTGGAATGTATTGCATCTTGTTTGTTGTGTTGGACATTATTCTTGTCTATAATGTTCCTTACAAGATCTCTAAAGTAAAATGTTTAGTTTCCTAGTTTTGGGTATTCTTCTTCATAATTTGAGCTTTGCAGGCTTTTAGGAAAGTTCTGCTTATCAACATGTCGTATTTATTTGAAAATTTATGGATATAAAATTTTTGTTCTGTTGGACAAAGTTTGCTTTGTGCTAGGAAAATGATTTCTTTTAATTCTACTGCTCCTTCAATCATGTGATTTTTGGAATCTCCTAAATAGGTTTTGAAATTAAAAAGTTTTTGGACATGTTATTTATTAATGAGCCTGAGTCGACTACACATCTCAAAGGTTTTTTGTTCATCATTATATTGACGAAGGATTGGTCCCCATCTCTTCTTCCGATTGATCCGAGGCATTCTGATGAAAATTTTCGGATGTGTCCATTTTGCTAATTTCACTATTACTTTCTTTTTGCCTTTTTATAGGTTGGTTAGCTACATTATTTTTCGGATAATTATTTTGCTGTTGATAATTCATTGGATTTTGAGCCCTGTCAATATTTAATTTTTGTTGAAATTCTTGGAAAAGTTTTTGGTTTTGTGATGATTGTTTTTGTTGGGACGGAGTTGTACTATTGGGTACAAAGGGTTTTCCACCTTTTGGTTTTGATATTGGCTTTGATTTGATTTTCTGATTTCTGTTATACTATTCTTGTATAACCAACCCTTTTCTTTGAGCTACTTTTAAGCATTTGTCAAAAAAGTGGTGTTATTTTCATCGTTTTCCAGACTTAGTTTGTTTGTGATAATATAGGATTTGTCTTCTAATTCTGTTACAAACTTAAGAAGGTTTCCTGTATAGCTGGTGTTGTAGAGGTGTCGAAGAAGTTCCCCACATGGGGTCTGCGCCGTCAATTCATTGATGAGAAATGATCTTAGTTCCGGCCAGGTGTTGGCTTGTCCAATTTGTGCCGTTGTGCATCTCCAGTGAGCTGCATCTCGATTGCCCTGAGCTATTGCTCATGTTGCCTTATATCATGGGTTGCATATAAGTGCATAATGATGACGTCAGATTCTCTGGTGCTTTATCATTGTTTGCCAGCTGTCTTAACGAAGACAGTGCTTGATTGAGGTGGGCTTCGGTGAGTTCTACGGCCATTTTGTTTTATTAGTGGTAATAGGTTTTTTTTTGATTTTCTGGGTTTTTTGGTGTTTTGTTTTGGGTTTTTTTTTTTTTGTTCGCACACAAGTTGGCGATTTCGTTCCACAATTGGAGTGTATGGTTGTATCACACAGTTGATGATATTTTCGCGCACAGTTGTCGTATAATTTTTTCACTGTTGTAGACTTTTGAGCACTACCCGTAAGTTCTTGATGTCGGATTGGATTTTTATAGTGATTATTGACTTATTCTATTTAACACGCGGATAATAATTCTATGTGTTACACGGATAGAATAACTGGTTCACTATAGTGATTATTCATTAGTTCACACGGATAGAATAACAAGTTCACTTTTACCGATCCTACCGATTGTGCCAATTAAATATCTGGTCTTCCCAAAGAGGAAAAAAAAGATATTCAGAGTTAAAAGCGGGGACTTTATTATTTGAATGAAAACTTAAAACTGAAGTACAAAAATGTCTTATAGTAATATTTATAGGCTAAATTTGAAGCGATTTGATTGGCCCTAATATGAATGCTGAATTAGCGTTCTCACGCTTTTGATTTTTAGGGGGACAAATATTATTGCAAGTGTTTAATTGTTTACAAATGTTTACTATAAAGTCATAAATTAATTTAAGGGGCGAAAAATTTTTAACTTATTGGGTATTGAAGTTGGATATATGACTACATAGACTTCGGCATTAATTTCATATTTTGTCATTAATTTCATATTTTAAGGCAGTTGTTCTTCTTGTGCCAGTTATTAATTATTATTAAGCCGTATGTACAGGAATATTATTTTAAAGATCTTCTTGCTATTTCTGTATCCAACACAGGAGCATATATTGTTTAAATCATTAAAATTAACAGCTGCTCAGAAGTTCGGTTCTTTTAAAAGGCTCTAATCGTACAAATACTTTTAAAAAAGTAGAGTACACACGTAAAAATCACATGTGCAAGGGCACATGTTTTGAGCATCTGTTATTCTTACATTATTGTCCGGACGTCGACGCATACAATGCGAAGTACGTAAAGTGGCCCATACGACACCATGACATAGCCTGTTTCGCGCGAGCCCAAGCAGAGAGCTGACCACCTCCCTCCCGATCGACCGTGGGGAGCAGCCGTATATCGACAAATACAAATAAAACGGACAAACAATTAAAATATGATTACCTACAGCTAATTACGAGATAAGTGTGCTAAAATAGAGATTTTCACAAGGGGAAAAGAGGCTTCTGATCTGATTAGGGGATACAAAGATTGTAATCAGAACATAGAACTCGAAAAGGTTCATGCAAGGAATAGTTAGAAATACAGTGTTTTAATGATAGAGGAATATTAGGTCAATAGCTCAATAGAGTCTATTTCACCTATTAAAAGTTTGTGAATAAAGATAGCACCAAACATTCTTCTACGATTAATTAAAGAAGGAAGATTGATTAAAAGAAGCCTACTGGAGTATGATGGCAAATTGACATTACGATCCCAATTTATACCGCGAAGAGCAAAAAGCAGAAATTGCTTTTGAACAGATTCTATTTTACTTTGGCGAGTGTCAAATTGAGATGACCATATGCAAGATCCGTACTCTAAGATAGGACGGATCGTCAAACTCTTTTGACCATCGTTTCACAAATCCAAGAAAATTCTTAGCTTTACTAACTGTAGCAGAAATATGAGGATTAAAAGTTCATTTAAGAATACCTAAGTCATTGATAATATCTATGGAGTGCATCTAAAAGAAGACATAACTTTACATTTAGAGCCTTTAAGGTTTAATAGGTTGGTTCCACACCAACTCTGAATGTCATTAAGATCGGATTGAAGCAAGCAAAAAGACGATATGTCTTTATAACTGAGGTAAAGCTTCACATCTTCCGCGTACATAGGCACACGAGAATGTGTCACTACCAATCATTTATAAAAAGAGTGAATAGGAAGGCGGAAGATGTGATGGACAGTGTAAACAACTTAAGTATTGGCTTACATAAGGCCTCTGCACAAAACCTTAACACGCAGCCTGGTATTCCGTCAGGGCCAGGTACACGGAACTGAGCACGCTAAGAACCGAACTTTGATTGATAAATCGAAGAGGAATAAGTTGTTTTGAAGAAAGCAAGAAAGCAAACATCGTCAATTGCCTGATCAGTTTTAGCTTTATTGTTTTCGAAAGACAAGTAAGACGGGTGCACTGCTGTCTTACGTTTTACATTGACAAAGTTATAAAATTGCTTATGATCGCGAGAAAACCTAAGTTTAAATCGCTGAAGATAATCCATAAATTAAAATTTGATCGAGCAACTACATAAACTGCATCCCCGGTTCGTTTCATGAAACCTCGCATCTCGAGCTCTCCAAGCCACGACATGAATCACAGCCCCATTTAAGGCTGCCACCCTGTGCAATACTATCCCGCACATTAACTGTATAACCAGCATACTTAAAGTGCAATACATTGTCACAGAACCAACAGTAAAGAAAGTCTTCACTGGTCTTGCTGGGATTATTGCAATTATATTTGCAGCAGACCGACATTATTGAAAAAATTTATTTGTCAAAAACAAATTATAAATCAGTATTTAAATAAAAGGAAAAGATGTAAATGTTAAGAGAGGCGTATACAAGCCAAAGCAAATGGTAACTGCAATATGCAAATCAAAAAGAGACAAAAAAAAACAGAGGGCCGGGGCTAACTTCGACCGCGTCAAAGTTTGTATACCACACAACAACAAAAACTTGTCAGAAGCGCGAAATTAACGGACGCGGGCGCGATCAAAAGAAAAAACAAAAGAATAGAGAGCATTAACACCACACAAACAAAAACAAAATGTGAACTGTAAATTGAGACGCGGGTGGGAGCAAAAAATAGAACCAAATCAAAAATAAGCAGAGCAACAACTAAATAATAAGGGCGTTTGTTCATTTCTTGATAATAATAAAAATGTAAATTTAACTTTAAACTTTGCGATGAATATGGCGATGATAAAAATTGGATGAGATAATTTAATTTGATATGAATGTTATATATGTAATTATGGATTATTGACACATTCTTTTCCGATTCTCCGACGTTTCGACTTTTTAAAAAAGTTTGTAGCTTTCTGCCCTGGTGTCATCACATACTGAAGCCAAACTCTTGGTTGGTCCCTGCTCGCTTTTTCCAGGGCTGCCAACCCCAGTATTTCCAGGGCTGACAACCCCAGTATTCCCAGGGCTGCCGGCGCCAGCATTTTCGGGTCGATGGTTAATATTTAAATTTGTAATGACGCCAGTAACACTTATTCTACAACATGCGCTTTGAGAAGCTGTCGGCAAAGGAGAGCTCTAGACTAACAATTAATGCAGTGATAGTATTTTAACAAGCTCGTATACCGCACAGGGTTCTTAAAAAAGCTGCAGCCAAATTATTGAAATTATATGAAGATCGGAATCATATCACAAAAAATCAAAAACAATTCCCGAGAAGAGATCTGACTCTCAAAAAAAAATGTCCACACATTTGTGGAATGTCTGGACGACTTATTCGACATTGCAAGTGTAGATGCACTAGAAACCAGAGGGCCGGGGCTAACTTCGACCGCGTCAAAGTTTGTATACCCTTGCAACTTTTTTGGTAACTCTTTCCTTATCTATTAGCCATCAATGTGGAAGAACGTTTTATCTAAAAAGGCTTATGTTTGCGAAAGAATGGCCTACAATCATAGGAAATAACGAAGATATTGATCATAGTCACTGTTCTCCACCGATCGTTCCTATGGGAGCTATATGATATAGCCACCCGATCTTTATCAAATTCGGCACAGTCATTCCCAGATATATTAAATTAACAAATGTTCAATTTAAAAGCAATCGCGTCGAACGTATCGAAGTTATTTACAAAAGTCACTGTTTTCGACCGATCGTTCCTATGGGAGCTGTATGATATAGTCATCCGATCTTGATCAAATTTGGCACAGTCGTTTATAGGCGTAATAAACTTTCTAATATTAAGTTTCACGATAATAGCACAGAAAATAACGAAGTTATTGAGAAAAGTCACTGTTCGTGACTTTGGGGTTTGTATGGGAGCTATATGATAAAGCTATATGATTCAGCCGATCCGGCTGAATTGGAGATATACAACCCCTGCAGTATATACAAGCCTACGTGCAAAATTTCAGCTCTGTAGGTCTTACGGTCTAGGAGGAGTTTGCGTTGATCCAGACGGACGGACATGGCTATTTGAACTCGTCTCGTCGTGCTGATCAAGAATATACATATATACTTTCTCTGGTCAGAGATGCTTCGTTCTATGCGTTGCACACTTCGGACCAAAATTAATATACCCTTTTTGCAAGGGTATAAAAATTACGAATGAGATAAGCAGTTTCTACAAATGCAACGACAGAAAGGACGTCCTGGTTGTAAGGTTGGTGTTGATATGACATTATATGCACGGGAAAAGAAATCTCAAGAAAAACAAGCTACCCGGAAGAGAAAACAGGAAGATGGAACACCGGCCCAAAAAGGTAAAATAATTATTAAAGTAATAAAAGCCATGTTTCAATAGATTCATTGCTTAATATTCTTCAGACATTCCTCAATTCATGGATAGCAGTGATGACAATGATAACATAACAAAAACAAAAGTTTAGAATCCAAATAGAATGCAAAACGAGGTTGAAAAAGCTCGATTAGTCGCAGCTCTAGACAATGCCAAAGTATCTGATGGAACGACAGTTCATACACTAATAGCAGCCGCTAGAGCATTAGGACATCGTGTAGAGGAACTTGTCATCAATCGCTTAACTATTCACCGGATCCGTCGGGCAAACCGTACAAAACAATCTACAGAAATTTCTGCTGAATTTAGGGACAGGGTATTAGAGTGGTTTACTAATTTTGTGGGTCATTTTAAACTAATAATCTTATCATAACTTACAGATGGATGCCGCCACCATATGTACAAAATCATATTGCGAAGCGTATGTGAACTAAACCTATGCTCCACATATGCAGCAGAAGTTCTGATATTTGAAAGGTTTTTAAAATCATGGTCAAATTTGAAGAAGAAGAAATTCGAAAGTGGCGCTGCAGATGAAACAATTCGTGTCCAAATTTGTAAAGCAGAACGACAGGACTTCACGAAACTTTGCCTTGGTGAACTACAGAAATTTCAGAGCCGAGAAGATCATAAAGAGTTGCTTCAGATAGCATTAATCTTTCTTGGTGTAAAGCAATATACTTTTCGTACTCCTGGACCAACTAGCCATGCACGGTGGATGTCAAAAGCCATATATTCCTTTAAGATATTTTTATTTAGACATAAATTTCGGCTGACAAAAAAGGAAGAAAATGGTTTGCGTGATATTTGCATTTTCTTGGTAAAAATTTACATTAAAGCACGGTTTAAGTGTACAAACGCTATTGAAGCTCCTTTCCATGATCTGAACCATGTAATAAATTGTTTAAAATATGCAAATAATGACGCAGAAACCTCGGCTATACTATTGAAAAAAATGACCAATCATTTATGGTACCTTGCCAAAGATTTAATAGCTCTGGCGATTTTTGATTCCAATGTCTCCTCCGAAGAAAAAATTCGAATGGTTAGCAATCTTAACTCAAAGGAACCAAGTGTTCAACTGAAAAATAATAAATAAGTATTCCTCCAATTTGGTGGACTTTTAAAAATACTCCTTTTCTGACTTTGTGTCATCAAAAACAAAGAATTTTTTTGAACTTGAAGTTAACATTTGAATTTAAGGAAGGTTCAACATACTGCCGTGATCTTCTTATGGTAAATGATATGGCCGAAAAAAGAGTCAAATTTATGCAGTACAACAGAGTTCCCACAAACAACGAGAAAGAAAAGCAATTGTTGCTTCAAGATTTTGAAGCTGATAAAAATAAATACCCCACTGTAAAAAAAAAGTGACCTAGTCAGGGATAATAATAAAAATTAAAGTTGAATATATTAATTATGAAACATTTGTTTCTATTCTTCTTTTCTTTTTGTAAAATAACATCAATAGTGTTAACAAGGTACTAACATTTTATTTAATAGCATTCCATATCGCTCACTCTTATGATATATTTAATGGGCGCGGAACTCTCATATAAGCATACATAGCACCACACAATCGGCCTCAAATTTTTTTTTTATACCCTTGCAAAAAGGGTATATTAATTTTGGTCAGAAGTGTGCAACGCATAGAACGAAGCATCTCCGACCATACAAAGTATATATATTTTTGATCAGCACGACGAGACGAGTTCAAATAGCCATGTCCGTCCGTCCGTCCGTCCGTCCGTCCGTCTGGATCAACGCAAACTCCTCCTAGACCGTAAGAGCTACAGAGCTGAAATTTTGTGCGTGGGCTTATATATACTGTATATTATATATATATTGTACTTATATATATTGTATATCTGTATATATTGTACTTATATATATTGTATATCTCGGATTCACCCGGATCGGACAACTATATCATATAGCTCCCATACAAACCCCAAAGTCACGAACAGTGGCTTTTCTCAATAACTTCGTTATTTTCTGCGCTATTATCGTGAAACTATTACGCCTATAAACTACTGTGCCAAATTTGATCAAGATCGGGCGACTATATCATATAGCTCCCATAGGAACGAGCGGTCGAAAATAGTGACTATGGGTTTTCCAAAATTTTTCTTTGGTTTCTTTCTTCCAAATGGATTTGAAGTTGGTATGTTTTTGCACAAAAGCATTATCATAGTGCTGAAAAAATGCATGTATAATATTTTTATACCCTTGCAGAGGGTATTATAAAATTGGTCAGATGTTTGTAACGCACAGAAGGAGACGTTTCCGACCCCATAAAGTATAAATATTCTTGATCAGCATGAGAAGCTAAGTCGATATAGCCATGTCCGTCTGTCCGTCTGTCCGTCGGTGCGTACGCGTTTTACTCAGCCATCTTAAGAGCTATCGGGATGAAATTTTTTTTGGGAGCTTTTTTTTTACCCGGGTGAGATAAAGTATGAAAATCTTTGGGATCGGACTACTATATCATATAACTCTGGAACAAAAATTTTTGCAAAAATTGGAGTATCCCCATGAAATTTACCAATATAATAGAATTTGATATAAAATCTCAGATCCCAAAATTTGACCCTGATCGGATAAATAGAACACAAGTTACAGTCTATATAAATCGGTTCAATCGCTGCCGGCAGCTCTGCTTGCTGCCTACTACGTCATCATCAAATCAACAGAGCACATGCATACACACACAGACGCAACGCTACATAAACTGTATGTGTATGCGTGCGTTGCTTTGCTTAGGGAATGAGGGAAGAAGAAGAACAAATTGTACATAGTATGAAGAGTAAAATTGTTTTGTTTGTATATTAATGAATTGAGTTGCAGAAAACAAATTTTGAACATGTGAAATTATTATTGTCAAGGACTACAAGGGTATATAAACTTCGGCATAGCCGAATTTAACTTCTTTGATATTTTCATTTATAGCACAACAATAAATGTGAAATCAAAAGTTATTTTGTTTATCTCACGTCTATATTAGTCTATATAACATTTATGTTTTTGTAAAGGCATTAAAAATGAATCCAATCAAAAATCGTCAAAACACCATTTTTGCTAATGGAAAAAAAATTTAAAAAACACAAAAACATGGAAATGCAAAGCTAACTAATTTCAGGTTGAACCAGGGTTAATTTATGCAGAAGCTGTACGCCTTAAACGACCAAGCTGCTTGAAGTCTACTTGGCGTTTTACCTATAACGCGATAATTTAGCTACAATTCCCAAGTAGTTTTACCGTTGAAGACATGGTATGGCTATTGCAATCTCGGAGTTCTTCAGCAAAGTCTGCTGATGATAGAACTTGGTGTTTATTGAAAAAACTATACAGACAACCTGCTCACCTTTTTGAATTGGCTTTGAAATAATCTTATTTTGGAAGGTTTGACCTAATTATGAATAGGGGCTTTAGAACGACAACTAAAAAATCCATTATTTATTTATTAAATTCAAATTATGAACTGATTTTATTAATAATGAAGTAAGTAAGTCGACTCGCCGACTATACCAAGTATTACCTTAGTAAAATACGTTCATACGCATATTTTGCATGTTTCTAGTCCGATTTCAATAAAACTTGGTAGTTTGGTAGAAATAGATAAGATTAATTAGTCTGCCAAATTGCGATTGATTGCGATAGTCAAAAAACTACAGGAGGAAATCGGTTTTTTCTAAATTATGGAGGCGGGAATGAGCGTGGCGAAATATGAAAATATATATAGTCTGCGCGTATACTAAGCCAGTGTACATACTAAATTTGGGGACTTTAGCTTTGTTAGTTTTTGATAAAATCTGTTTTGTTTAATTTAAGGGGGTGGAAGTGGGCGTGGCAAAATTTTTAAATAGCCAATATTTGCGCGTCTATTAAGCTAGTCTACATACCAAATTTGATGTCGGTAGCTATCATAGTTTTTAAGAAAATTAGTTTTGTGTGAATTCCGGGGGATGAAGGGGGCGTGGCAAAAAGTTTGAACAATTAGTTTCTGCGCGCTAACTAAACGAGTATGTAAACCAAATTTGATGTCTCTAGCTATTATACTTTTTAAGAAAAACAGTATTATGTGATTCTTGGGGGCGTAAGGGCGCGTGGCCAAAATTCAAATTAACTCTATACATTTACATACTACACGAGTATACATACCAAATTTGGTGGCTCTTATAGTCTCCGAGACCTGCGTGTCATACAGACGCACCCTATGGGTGTATGGTATAAAAATATGGAATTTAAATAGGGAATTATAGGTGACAATTGTTCTTAAAAAATCTAATTCTGTTGCGACTCAAACTCACGTTTTCGGTGGTTGATAATTATTATTAATTTTAGGTACGGCGTCGGTTACTTAACATCCTGCCGTAGTGAACTGTGTGGCTGAATGAAATTCGAGTCATATGCTAGGTTAGTTGTTTGTGACAAAAGTACAGTTGTATTATATATTCTTTAGAGCGTCTGATTTGGTGAAGCCGATTCAGATGAACATATTCTTAAACATTTTACAAAGTGACGTCAAATGTGACGTTTTGGTTTTTATACCCTTGCAAAAAAGGTATATTAATTTTGGTCAGAAGTGTGCAACGCATAGAACGAAACATCTCAACATACAAAGTATATATATTCTTGATCGGCACGACGAGACGAGTTCAAATAGCCATGTCCGTCCGTCCGTCTGGATCAGCGCAAACTCCTCCTAGACCGTAAGAGCTACAGAGCTTTTTGCAAGGACTCAGCCGATACAGCACATACAAACGTCAAAGTCACGATTAGTTACTTTTCTCAATAACTTCGTTATTTTCAGAGCTATTGTCTATTAATATTAGAGAGTTTATTACGCCTACAAACGACTGTGCCAAATTTGATTAAGGTCGGTTGACTATATCATAAAGCTTCCATAGGAACGATCTGTGGAAAGCAGTGACTTTGATCAATATCTTCGTTATTTCCTATGATTGTAGGCCATTCTTTCGCAAACATAAGCCTTTTTAGTTATAACGTTCTTCCACATTGATGGCTAATAGGTAAGGAAATAGTTACCAAAAAAGTTGCAAGGGTATACAAACTTTGACGCGGTTGAAGTTGGCCCCGGCCCTCTGGTTTTTATAAATAGTTGTCTTATACAAATAAATATGAATAGTATTAATAGTAAGAAAACTGTTGTTACAGAAGCATGACCAGCTACATGACGTATTAACTCTAGCAATTTAATATTATATTGCTTATTAATGACTTCCTATTTATTCCCATTCTTTTGTATGGTTTAGCAAATTGGTTTGCTCTAGGATATACATATACACATGTATGTATACCCATTCCTGATGTGTGTTACTATGTTGACTTCTAGTATTTTTATATGGTGGAAACTTTGAAGACCAACTACTTCTACCTTTTGTCTTAGGCCAATGCACAAAAAATAAAAAACTGAAATTTGCAACTCTGTGTATGAAAACTAATTCAAAATAAAACAACAAAACAATTGGAGAATAGAGAGGAAAAAAAACACGCAAGCTGTGCAGTGAACGAAGCTTAAAAGTTAGATCTGAGGGAAGATATTAATATTTAATATATAATTGCGCTTAATCGCCAAATTTAATAATGGAAATTGAAAAAAAGGTTAATAGTATATATTTAAAGATTTTTGTGTAAAATTATATTGACCTAATGTTTTATAGTGACCTGTGTGAAAGGTGTATTTTACTATGTTTTGTGACTTAAATTAAAGATAAAGTTGTGATCCCCGTCTCATCCTCAAATAAATCTTATTTGCTTTTTTTTTTCATTATTTTTTTAGTTTATGTTCTTTTTTTCAGCTGCTACTTCTTCCAACTTTCTGTGTTATTCGTGTTATTCTATTGTGTTGTCTCTGCACGCGTACACTACTGTGTTGTTGTTATCTGTGTTATTCTCTTGTTGTCTTCGTATTCACACTGCACTTTCTTAAGTGTGTATTTTGTTTTTGTTTTTATCGTCATATTTAATTGTTCTTTGGTTTCAATATTTTTATTTTCTTAATTTAAATCAAGCATTCGTTTAATTTATACATACATACATACATATGTATATACAGGAACATCTTATCAATGTCAGCTCCCACACATATATATTTTTGATATGTGGTGTTTGGAAAAAAGGTTAATTTGCTGATAAAGCTAAACAAGTATTTGGAAACCTGAAACATACATTTGAATCTGATGGTTATGAATTCAGTGGCAATAGTGTGGTGTCAAGACTGGATTATATCTTAAGTCTTTTTGAGTGCTTAGAAAGAACTAAGCGGCGACGGATAGCAGATATAGCAGAACTTCATGAATCCGCAGTTGATGACTTGCGAAATTCTTGTAGACAACCGAATTCATCGATCTTTCCTGCAAAGACGTGTGAAGCAATATCACATATAACTGATGCAAATTTAACAAAACATCAGTATCTGCTTATTAGAAGCTTTGTTAATAATAAACTGGATATTAACTTCTTACCCTGTTATGATAGTATTTTGAAGTATTTGTGATTGCTCAAATAACCCAACAACTTCTGTCCAAACTGGAATGGATAGATATATTAAAATAACTAAGCGGAAGCTAAGCCCGCAAAGGAAAAAAAATGTCAATACGCCGAAAATAACCAAACCAAATGATCAAGTAGCACCACTTAGCGGGAATCGTTTTAAAATTCTTGCCGGCGCTGTAGATATAGTTAAGTCGGCTAGACCACCCCCTTTATACATCCGTGGAGCCGACTGCAGCGCCCTGCTTTCTAAGCTAGTAGAAACAGTAGGGGCAAATAACTTTGTTGTAACCCCTCTCAATAGGGGTAATATTAAAGAAATTTAATGTCAAAGCCAAACAGAGGACAATTTCCGCATCATCGAAAAGTACCTCCGTAATGCTAACATCAACTTCTATACCAAGCAACTAAAAAGCAGTAAAGGGCTCCAGGTTGTGTTAAAGGGGATTGAGCCATCGGTCCCTACTCAAGAAATAGCAGACGCGTTGGTCGAAAAAGGGTTTGCGGTCAAATCCGTTGTCAACATCATCAACAGGAACAAAGTCGCACAGCCGCTCTTTAAAATCGAGCTCCAACCAGATGCAAAGCGGTCGAAGCCAAATGAAGTGCACCCAATCTACAACCTACAGCTCCTATTGCACAGAAGAATCACCGTAGAGGAGCCCCATAAGAGACACCAACCACCGCAGTGTAAAAACTGCCAGGAATACAACCACACCTCTAACAACTGCAATCTCAGGTCAGTGTGTGTTGGTTATGGCGAACATCATAAAGATGGCATTTGCACCAAGGACAGAAACAATGTCGCACTAAGACTATGCCGGGAACCACACGGCCAACTACAGAGGATGTCCTGTCTTTAAGGATCTTAAATCTCACCTAAACGGGCGCAAACCCCAGCTGGACCAAAAGTCACCGTCAACGCCTCTAAAACTACACCGGAGGTATTCTTCGCCAAGGCTGTTAGATCATCTAACATGCCTGCTACATACAGTCCTAGTGTATCCTTCGCTAGTGTGCTCCGAACTGGACAGACGGAGCCCGCAAAAGAGACCCCGTCACTCCACCATCTACAGAATCCGCAACCTAGCGCACCAGAGCTTGGCCAGCAAACTCCAAGTGGCTTAGAGGCCCTATTGATCTCACTCAATCAAAACATGACCACTTTTATGACGTTCATGCAAAACTGTATGCACGAACTAATGCGGAATCAAAACCTGCTTATCCAAAAGCTTATCGAGAATATGTCTATGTCTTTGCAATGCTAACGGCATCTCCAAGCACAAAAATGAACTGCAACTATTCCTAGACTCAAGTGAAATCGACGTTTTGCTGATTTCGGAAACACATTTAACATCAAAAAATAATTTTCAAATACCAAAATATACCTTCTATGCAACAAACCATCCAGACGGAAAAGCTCATGGCGGGACTGGTATACTAATCAAAAACCGTATAAAACACTCGTTCCTCAACAGATTTGAAACACAGCACCTACAAGCAACTGCTATAACCGTCCAAACCAGCTGCGGTAACACTACATTGGTTGCCCTGTACTGCCCACCACGCATCTCAATCTCTGAAAAGGAATTTACCGATTTCTTTAAGACACTCGGAGATCGCTTCATTGCAGCAGGGGACTTTAACGCCAAACATACGCACTGGGGATCTCGCCTGGTAAATCCTAAAGGCAAGCAGTTGTAGGAACACAATAGTCAACCCTCTCAATAAGATGGATTGCGTCTCACCAGGTAGGCCCTACTTATTGGCCCACAGATCCACAGAAAGTGCCTGACTTGATTGATTTCGCAGTAACCAAGAGGATTCCACGTAATCGGATCACTGCGGATACACTGCTAGATTTAACTTCCGATCACTCTCCAGTGCTATTCACACTATTAACAAGACCTCAAGTACTCGATCCCCCATATAGGCTTACAAACAACAAAACAAATTGGCTTAAATTTAAAATGTACATGAGTGCCCACATTGACTGTTCGCCGAAACTGGATGCTGCAGAGGACATTGATATGTGCGTCTCTGCACTTGAGTCTATGATGGCAGCTGCAGCAAGAGTATTTACTCCACCTTCATCTTCTTACACTAATCCTGTTGACAGGCCTACGAACCGGCGGATAGAACAATTAGTAACGGAAAAACGACGTCTAAGAAGAGAATGGCAGATTACCCGCTCACCAGCAGCAAAACTTCGCCTACGGCATGCTAATCGCAACCTCTCCAAGGCGTTAAGACAAGAGGAAAGCTGGGCTCAAAGAAAATACATAGAAAAGCTCAGCCCAACCAGCACTAAACATCCTCTGTGGAAAGCCCACCCAACTTTAAGCGCTCCAACAGAGACAATTTCACCGATAAGGAGTCCAACCGGTGGATGGGCCCGCAGTGACGAAGAGAGGGCATCCGTATTTGCCACACATCTTAAAATGGTTTTTCAGCCAAATCCAACATCAAACTCATTTGTACTTCCCCCTTCGAGCACACTAACGGGTAGTGAGTACTCGGAACTCCAATCGGACGAGATCACTGCAGTTATTAAAAACCACATAAAGCCAAAAAAAGCCCCTGGCCATGACCTAATCACACAGAAAATGATCCTGGAACTCTCTATCATTGCCATACAATACATCTGCAAACTGTTCAACGCTATAATAAGAATTGGCTACTTCCCAAGAACATGGAAAAGGTCCACTATCATCATGATTCCTTAAGTGGGAAAGGACAAAACCCAGCCATCATCCTATAGGCCAATTAGTTTGCTGCCATGTCTTTCGAAGCTTTTTGAAAAGGTCCTGCAGATCCGACTAAACTCATTTCTGGCATCGGAGAACACAATCCCTTCACACCAGTTCGGCTTCCGCGAAAAACATGGTACAATTGAACAAGTCAATCGCTTAACATCCGAAATACGAACAGCATTCGAACTAAAAGAATACTGTGCGGCTGTCTTTCTCGACGTTGCCCAGGCTTTCGATAGAGTTTGGCTTGAGGGTCTGATGTTCAAAATCCGGCAAAAACTGCCACAGTACACCCACAAACTCATGGAATCTTACCTTTACAATAGGAAATTCGCTGTAAGATGTAATGGCTCCGTCTCGGCTGATTTTGAAATCAAAGCTGGTGTACCGCAAGGCAGTGTACTCGGCCCATTGCTCTACCTACTGTACACTGCAGACTTACCAACGAGTTTAGGACTTACAATACAAGCCTCTGCAAAATTAGAGGAACACCTCAAGGTGGTAGAGGAATGGCTAGCAACCTGGCGTATCCGGGTCAACGAGCAGAAATGCAAACATGTTACATTTACGCTTAACAAAAGAAACTGTCCAGCTCTAATGCTAAACAACGTACCAGTTCCTCAAGCCGTGGATGTCACTTACCTTGGCATCCACCTAGACAGAAGACTAACTTGGCGCAAGCACATCGAAGCAAAAAAGTCACAGCTTAAACTGAAAGCGAGTAGCTTACATTGGATCATCAAGGCTCGGTCCCCTCTATGTCTGGAGTATAAAGTCCTCCTATACAACTCCGTACTGAAACCCATCTGGACTTACGGTGCCAAACTATAGGGAAATGTAAGTACCAGCAATGTCGACATTATACAAAGGGCGCAGTCGAAGATTTTAAGATCAATCACGGGGGCTCCATGGTACATACGTAACGACAACATTCAAAATGATCTAAATATACCTAGTGTAAAATCTGAAATAGGTAGTTAACAACTAAAGTATTCTGCGAAACTTGATGCACACCCTAATGTTCTTGCCAATTCCCCTACGCGAACTAATAATAGAACTCGTCTTCAAAGAAATGACAGACCAACCCAATAACAAGTGATTCGGGCCGCCTGCAATATCCCCAGGATTTATTTTAAGTACTAGATTAAGAAAAACATCTCAAACTTGTTGTTAGGCTCCAATTTAAGAGTAGATTCAACAAATATATATTAAACGTTAAAAAAAAAAAAAAAAAAAATAATAGGATAATGGGGCTTTGATGGCAGCTCTGGGCAGAGCGAATTTAAACAAACATTCGAAAATAATAATGCAGAAGACAGCAATTTGTTTATCACATCATATGTCCCTCTTCAATTAATTACCAAATCATAGGATGATGAGGAGCACAAAATAATTTGGAAAAACCCTCGACCTTCCTCCACCCGCTATTGCCGCCCTATACGGATTCAATTTCAAATCAGTTCTTTTAACAAAAAATGAAAAACTTTACATTAAAAACAAAATTCACGAACTGGCTCCTACTGAATTCCAAACAGTTACCAACAGCAAATTTGTTGTCGATCACATTCTTACTGAAACCTCATCTGTAAAATGCTACATATGCCAAGCTAAGCCGATAAAGATGAATGATATCGACAACTGCTTACAAAAAGAAGTTCAAACAGATCGCTACGAATTTGGATTGTCTCCATTACATGCCTACATTCGATTTTTTGAATATATGCTTCACGTTTCAATTTTACTACAAACCTTATCATCAGGTTATAAAATTAATGTAGAAATATTTCGTGAATTTGCTCTAGCTACTGCTCGAGAACTAACAACTAAGTATTACTGGTATTCCTATCTCGGTTCACAAAATTTTTATTCATGCGCCAGATATTATTAAGCACGCATTAGAATCTATTGGAGAGCTCTCAGAAGAAGCTGCTGAGGCAAGAAATAAGAACGTTAAGAAGTACCGACTAAACCATACAAGGATAATTTCACGGGTAGCCACAAATCAGGACTTAATAAATAGGTTGCTTTTGACCTCTGATTCCTAATTTCTGGTCAAAGAAAATTACCAAGCAAAAAACTCATTTATACCAAAATCAGTGTTTGATTTACTCGAATAGTCCGCAATAATTTTTTTGGCCTAATTCATTATTCTTTTGTTTACTATTTTTGTAATTTCATAATTAAATTAATTATTATTAAACTATTATATTTTTCTATTTAGTTTTGATGCTTTAAAAAATTATTTTTTTTTTCTAAAAATTATTTTTTGATAGCCTAGAAGTGAAAGGGGTTTGAAGTGGTTTATTTATGACAATACAATTGTTTACCACTTATTATAGTTAATTTTATAAAGCTAATATAAAAATTTCACTTTGATATGGTCAGTGGAAACATTTTTGGCAGCTAATTTCATACAGTACCGACCACTGTGCAATGTGGCTTTGGCTCTACTGTTTGGACACTTCACTGATAGCTGAAATTTGAGCGGCTTTTCTGTTTAAATGTTGTCCCTTTATGAACATTTTGCAATAGATTACCGGAATCTATTTTGATATTATTTTTATACCCTTACAGAATTATAAAATTGATCAGCATGAGAAGCTGAGTCGATATAGCCATGTCCGTCTGTCCGTCCGAACGTATGCGTTTTACTCAGCCATCTTAAGAGCCATCAGGCTGAATTTTTTGTGTGCTTTTTATTATCTGGAGCAGATCAAGTATGAAAATTGCCAGGATCTGACCACTATATCATATAGCTCTAGAGTAAACATTTTCTAAAAAATTTCAAAAAAATTGGAGTACCCCCATGAAAATTGCTTATATGATAGGATTGGATATAAAACAAAAGATCCCAAAATTTCCATCCGATCGGATAAATAGAACACAAGTTACACTCAATATAAATCTGCCTACTACGTCATCATTAAATCAACAGAGCACATGCATACATTCACAGACGCAACGCTACATGAACTGTATGTGTATGCGGAGTTTCTTTGCTTAGGGAATGAGGGAAGAAGAAGAACAAATTGTAGTATAAAGAGTAAAAATGTTTTGTTTGTATATTGATGAATTGAGTTGCAGAAAACAAATTTTGAATATGTAAAATTATTATTGTCAAGGACTGCAAGGGTATATAAACTTCGGCATAGCCGATGTTAGCTTTTTTGATATTTTAAATTATCATTATTTAAATTAACCATTGTCATCTGAATATTTCATACTGGGTCTGGGATATATACTTTTTTCCCCAGTTTTAACTTTATCTCCAAAGTGAAGTTCAGCCGGATGCAAACATTTATTTCTTGAGTTTTGTTGTTGAGTTTGTTTGGAACTGTGTTGTATTGATTTTCACATTTACCTTTTATGTGACACTTTTGTTGTTGCCACTACAGATTTACTCCTTCTTGATTTGTTGCATTCTGAGACGATCCAACCAAATTGAGTATTTTTCCCTAGTAGGCTATTTATCATTGTAACTCCCCCTTTTAAAATTTGGGTGTACGTCTACCCATAATATCATGTCGACCATACCAGGTTTATAAAGGTGTGGTCAGCTACCACTTAAGTTTGCCACTTTGACGGACAATTCTTTTTAATCACCGCCAACGGCATTTTTTGTAGCGATTTTTATACCTACCATACACCCATAGGGTGAAATGGTATATTAAAGTCGCCAAAATGTATGTAACAGGCAGAAGGAAGCTTCTGCGACCCTATAAAGTATATATACTCTTGATCAGGATGAACAGCCGAGTCGATCTAGCCATGTCCGTCTGTCCGTCCGTCCGTCCGTCCGTCCGTATGAACACGCAGATCTCGGAGACTATAAGAGCTAGAGCCACCAAATTTGGTATGTATACTCGTGTATTATGTACATATATAGAGTTAATTGGAATTTTGGCCACGTCCCCTTACGCCCCCAGGAATCACATAAAACTATTTTTCTTAAAAAGTATAACAGCTAGATCCTTCAAATTTAGTTTGTATACCCGTTTAGTTAGCGCGCAGAAATTAATTGTTCAAACTTTTTGCCACGCCCCCTTACGCCCCAGGAATTACATAAAACTGTTTTTCTTAAAATTATAGTAGCTAGAGACATCAAATTTGGTATGCAGACTAGTTTAATAGACGCGCAAATATTGGCTATTTAAAAATTTAAATAAAAAATAAAATTAAACAAAACTGATTTTATCAAAAACAAACAAACCTAAAGTCACCAAATTTAGTATGTATACTGGCTTAGTATGCGCGCAGAGTATATATATTTTAATTTTTTGCCACGCCCACTTCCGCCTCCATAATTAAGAAAAATGCGGCAAATTCGGCAGACTAATTAATCTTATCTATTTCTACAAAACTACCAAATTTTATTGAAATCGGACTAGAAACATGCACAATATGCGTATGAACGTATTTTACTACGCGGTCCACAAGGCCAGAATTGGCCGGTGGCTAGTGGCGGCGCTAGAGTGCTCGTGTGTTCGTAGAGTGAGCGAGATAACATGTAAAAACAATTTAATAGACATACATTTGGTTTTCGAAATTTGAAATATTTGTTTCACCTGGTGTATGGTATACCCAAGTCGACGAGTCGACTTACTTGCTTCATTTTTTTCTCCTCCTTTCTCATGGCACTTAGCGAGCAATATTTTTACTCTAATTATTCCATGACATCAGATAGCAATTGTATCTGCCTTGTTTTCATAATCTGACTCTCATATCGTTGCAGGGTTTCTCTGTCAAATTTTCTAAGTTGTATAAGTTGTGAATATTTCATCAACTTCATCGGACAAATTTGCTTTTATTTTAATTGAGTGCATTGACTCATTAATACTTTTTGTGGATTGATTGTAGATCATCGGTAAATGATCCGCCTTAATTGTTCGGAAAATACCTGCCGATAATTTCATATCGCTTGGTTAACAACTCCCAAGCCACACTATAACTGTCAGCTGAACCTGACAATAGATGAGCTACTATACTCCTTGCTTCGCCCTTTAACGCGGATTTTAAATAATTCAACTTAAGAGCCATATTTAAAGAGTCAGACTTAAATGTAGGCTCTCCAGAAAATTTGGATACCTGAATTTTTGGCAACACCGGTACTTCGTCTTTCACGTCAACATTTTTAACCTTCAAGTTTTTCTGATCGTTTATTTTCTTTTCTAATGCCAACAAGGTATTCTGAACATCGAACTCCAATTCCTCTATTACCTTTTAACGTTTAAATTCTCTACATAAGCTTGGTACATGTGTACATTTTCAAACAAGTATATGTATATTTTCTTAGTATATGTTTCGCCTGTTCTGTTGTCTATTATACGGAAATGCTTCTTTACCAAATTCAAATATTCCTGCAGCTGACGGAACTTTCCTTTAAATTTATCCTGGTTAACATTAGCGTTCTCATTACTAGAGCTCGCAACCTCGCGCGACTCCTTTGCTATCTTCAAACATCTGGGACGTATTCGCTTCTGCTTCAACGCACACCGACTTACTGGTGTCTGGTCTTTCTGACTCCTATGTATATAGCTATGGCTATTTTATCTCTGAAATACTGTTGATCGAATGTCCCATGCTGGAGCAATTTGTTATGATTAGGTATCCATCTATTACTTCCTCTAAAACTTTGCTTTTTACGTTTCTAGGATCTACTGCTTCTACCTGCCTTTATCTTCTCTAACAATTTTCCAGTATTATTAGTGAACATTTTTTATGGTGTATGTATAGGATTTCGATCGCGTTAAAAGTAACGACCAAAGTCATTGTCAAGTCAAAAAATAGTGTTATAGTGGTCCGACCCGTCTGAAAAGAGAACTAAACCTAAGTGCATAGGTGGGAATATGAATCTAAAGGTAAATACATAAAAAGTAAATATACGAGGTGAATGGTCATGCTATGGGCTCTTGGTCAGACGCTGTGTCAGCGTATTTGTGTTTATATGAAACTCTTCACATTGACGTTGTTGGTCCTTCGAGCCGGATCATAAACGCTCATAATACGGTCCACAATAGTTAATAAAAATGTGGAGTTGGCCAAAAGTGATAGAAAAGAAATTGGAGGCGTTGATATATACAAAATTGTTAGAGATAATTTCGTAAAGCGCGAACTACGAAAATTCAAGGGTTTACCTTACGACTCCAAAAAGAAGCTAAAACACATCGACTGCATCTCGAAAGAGCTGGGCGCAAACGCTGTGCAACGATTCCAAGAAATTTCGCCGCAAGAAGGGACAGACTGTACCGAGATGGCATCAAAAATTTATGACGCCATTTCGTACGAAACTTTTGGCAAATCAAGCGGGAACGTCATACAAGCATCAAACGCGAAGCAGTCCAAGAACCAGTTCGAAAACATGAACCAGTTGGAAGTACTAAGGGGAATAGAAGCCATCGATGTAGAAAACGTGGAACTTCAAGACAAAATCTCAAATAAGGAAATAATGATGCTTGGTGTAAAAAGACAGCTAAACAAAGCCCAAACTGGGGGCGCTTCTTCTGACGTCATCGAAGAGCATGAATATGAAATACAACAGCTGTCATTAGAGGTGAAAGTTCTGAATGCACGCGCGGAAGCTTGCAAAAATCTGTAATGTCTGATGGAGACCACCCGATAAATGAATCGCTATCGATCTCTAACGGTGACAACAACATACAAAGCACCGTAATCACCATGTTAGCCGGCAAAGCTTAGGCAATAAACATCTGGAATATGACGGTCCCTCTCATTTGGCTTGGTGACATTTTAAGACGCAGTTCTTAAAATTAGGGAGCGAGAGTCAGTATTCTGGAGAAGAGGATGTATATCGTCGTGGATAAGTCACTGAAAGGGGCAGCGCGTAAGAAGGTTGACATTTTGTTCATGTCGGCCAAGGAGCCATGGAAAATTCTAGCCATTTTGGACAACATATACGGAGCTCCAGAAAATGTGGCGTTCGAACAAATGGCAAAAGCACAGGAAATAAAATATGTAAAGGAAATTGGAGATTTTCACGAGTTCAACTGCTCTGTTCAAAATATCAATTCAGCGCTGAAGTTTGTACAATGCAAGTTCATCGATACACAAAAGTTGCTTGCAACCCTAATTGAGCGGCTAGATGAAAGTTTTCGTCGAGAATGGGGACCACTTTTAACCGCTCGAAAATTAAAAGCTGCCGAATGTAATTTTGAAATATTTGCTGAATGGACGCAGGAGCAGTCGAGATTGTATCATGATATATGTTTCTAAAAGAAGATAGTTACAATCAATAACGTAAATAATGAAGCACAAAAGAAATTGGGATCACAAATTCAATCACAAATAGTTACACAAACTCGCTCAACCAGAAAGTGTTTTATTTGTAGTGAGGACAAGCATCCCCTAGATAAATGTAGTAAATTCAGAAAGGGAGAAGTGAAGAAACAATGGGATTAGGCTAGCACAAGTAACGCCTGCTTCACTTGTCTAAAATTTTATAATGGACAATGCAATAACCGTGAGCAATGCAAGATCGAGAACTGTGAACGATATCATCATCGCTTACTATATAAGGCAAACAGTCTCATCTACAATCCTTGCCGCAAGCGATTAGCGGATGCATTCAAGAAGTCCAAGAAGCAGCAATTCTTAAAATGTTACCAGTTAAATTACGTGGTCCAACTAATAAAATAGCAATTCTGGCTTTTCTCGACGATGGGAGCACAACAACAATGTTGGATATTAAGGTAGCACTTGAGGTCGGTATAATTGGGAAACCGGAACCTCTAGATATGATGAAACTTCAGAAATCGCAGATATTGCTATTACAGTACAAAAACTTCAAAACGTACTGTAGTATAGTGTATGCACATACGAGTTCTTATTACTCAGCATAAATATTGAGCGGCAACACTTTGTTAGCCGAATATGCATAGGGAATTGTCTTTGTCACATTTCATGTGCAAACGTAATATGATATGCACTCATTGCGGCCCCGCCTGAGCCCATAGGCCCAGGACAACAGCAGCAGATCAACAGCGAGAGGGGCAAGCCGCCACTTTCGCCTGCGAAGGAGCGTCAGTGCAGCCAACCGGCGACGACCAGCTGACGCAGAGGATAATACATGGCATACATATTTTAATTAAATATAAAACAATAATAGCCCGTAAAGCTATACGAAACTATAGGTAGGAAATATGTAAAAAAAAAAGAGTAAACGGCATAAAATAGATGAGAAGTAACTCGATAAGTAAATTCAGTGAGGAAATAGATAATAATCATAATTCTAATTATAATTTTAAGAAAACCATAATGGGTCTAGTAGACGTTAAATCAGTGGATTGCACTGCTAACGTGATAAATAAAGTTGAACCAACATTGAATTAGAATATGTAAACATAATGCTTCTAATAATCGTTATTATAATGTGTGCCAAATGCTTTTATAAATTGTACAAAGTGCACAATAAATGTTTGAGAAAAAATATATGAGCCGAGCAAACGACTTGGACAAGATTTAAAAAAAAAAAAAAGCGCACAAACAATAAACGAAGCAAAACATAATTAAATGTTATTAAATAAGTAACGACAAGAAAATGAAATAAATAAAGAAAAAAAAAAAAAAGAAAATAAATAAATATATATATATATATATGCATGTCAAGTATGGATACCCAAAGAGCCATAAGAAAAACATATGAAAGGGACCCATATTTCAGTAGAAGAGTTCAGCAGTTAGTATCCACAACCCCTGTTAGTGTATACGAGCTAGAAATACTTTATATTGAGACATTTAACTGTTATCACTCACCATTGTTTCACTGCACTGGAACCCAAAAAGCAATAGTATTAACAACAATTCCGGGTGTGCAGGTTAGATCAAAAATAGATGAACATCCAATTTTAGGTACAGTAATTGTTATGATGGCAATGACGAAGAATTGCGCAATTGATAAGGTAAAACTTGTCATGCAGGCTGGCACCTTCAACACCATGAATGATGCCATATCCGAATTCCTAAACAGTTGCACGGAAGCAACTGGACAACCAAATACTGTCCTTTATTATGGAAATTATCCTCAGCGTAGTGGAAACCGCGGACGTGGAAATTCCCAAGGTAACTATCGTGGTCGTAATAATAATCACAACAACTACAATGGTACCAACTATAATAATAATGGAAGAGGTCAATACAGAGGATATAATCGAGGACGTGGTAACTCAAATCGAGGCCACAATAACAATCACAACGTGAGAATAGTCCAAAATACATCGGGAAACTCTCAAGCCCCTTATGTGCCCAACAGTAGAAAATGTAATGGTTCATGCAATTAATCTCAGTCAGAATATATTTGTCACTTTTGCTAACGTATCCAAAGAACTGGTTTTTCTAGTAGACACAGGTGCAGACATTTCAATAGTCAAAGAAAATTCTGATGTCTATCATGACATAAACGTTAACTATATAATAGACATAAAAGGAATAAGTCAGGAGGTAACCAAATCGAAAGGTTTAACCCCTATTGAGATACAGACAACTAAATATATAATCCAACACGACTTTCATATCGTGGATTTACATTTCGCTATTCCATGCGATGGCATATTAGGAATCGACTTCGTAAAGAAATACAACTGTCAATTAGACTTCAAGCCGTCTGAAGATTGGTTTATAATCAGACCCGATAACCTTAACTATCCAATTTATGTACCAATAACATACAGTTCTGGCAACAACTCAATACTGTTACCAGGAAAATCCCAAGTTATTAGAAAAATTCAATTAAATACCCAAGACGACAGTGTATTGATTCCAAACCAGGAAATTAAAGATGGTATTGACATAGCTAGTACAATAGCAAAAACAAAAAATGCATTCATAAGACTACTTAATACTACAAATAGAGATTAAGTAGTCAATACAAATAACTTGGCATATGAATCACTTTCGAACTACGAAGTAGTAAAAACTAATATTGAAACTAGAGAAAAGTGTGTATTATCTCAACTATCAAAGAACTTTCCTTCACAATTTAAGTCACAGCTCTCAAGCTTATGCACCAAATACAGCGATATATTCGGATTAGAAACAGAACCAATCACTACAAATAATTTCAACAAACAGAAACTGAGATTAAAGGATGATGAACCAGTATATATCAAAAATTATAGAAGCCCACACAGTCAGGTGAACGAGATACAGAAGCAAGTCGGAAAATTGATAACCGACGGAATAGTCGAACCTTCTGTATCTGAATATAATAGCCCATTATTACTTGTCCCCAAAAAATCATCTCCGACTTCAGATTCAAAGAAATGGCGATTAGTGATTGACTATCGTCAAATAAACAAAAAATTATTGTCCGATAAATTTCCACTCCCTAGAATTGATGACATTTTAGATCAACTAGGGCGAGCAAAATATTTTTCGTGTCTTGACCTTAGGTCAGGATTCCACCAAATTGAACTCGAAAAAAGTTCAAGAGATATAACGTCATTTTCAACGAACAACGGCTCGTTTCGTTTCAAGCGATTACCTTTCGGTTTAAAAATAGCGCCTAACTCATTTCAGAGGATGATGACCATTGCATTCTCTGGATTAGAACCTTCACAAGCATTCCTTTACATGGATGACTTAATAGTTATAGGTTGTTCCGAAAAACACATGCTTAAAAACTTAACAGATGTTTTTGACAAATGCAGGGAATACAACCTAAAGCTACATTCAGAAAAATGTTCATTTTTTATGCATGAAGTGACTTTTCTTGGTCATAGATGCACAGATAAAGGAATACTTCCAGATGACAAGGAATATGACGTCATCATGAATTACCCAGTCCCGCACAATGCGGATAGCGCTAGACGTTTTATAGCCTTTTGCAATTATTATAGACGATTCATTAAAAACTTCGCCGAATATTCCCGACACATAACAAGATTATGTAAAAAGAATGTTCCCTTTGAATGGTCAGTTGAATGCCAAGGCGCATTCCAATATTTAACCAGAGGGCCGGGGCTAACTTCGACCGCGTCAAAGTTTGTATACCCTTGCAACTTTTTTGGTAAGTCTTCCCTTACCTATTAGCCATCAATGTGGAAAAACGTTTTATCTAAAAAGCCTTATGTTTGCGAAAGAATGGCCTACATTCATAGGAAATAACGAAGATATTGATCAAAGTCACTGTTTTCCACCGATCGTTCCTATGGGAGCTATATGATATAGTCACCCGATCTTTATCAAATTCGGCACAGTCATTAACATATATATTAAACTAACAAATGTTTAATTTGAAAGCAATCGCGTTAAAAGTAACGAAGTTATTTACAAAAGTCACTGTTTTCGACCGATCGTTCCTATGGGAGCTATATGATATATCCGATCTTGTTCAAATTTGGCACAGTAGTTAATAGGCGTAATAATCTTTCTAATATTATTAGCGCAGAAAATAACGAAGTTATTGAGAAAAGTCAGTGTTCGTGACTTTGGGGTTTGTATGGGAGCTATATGATATAGTGGTCCGATCCGGCTGAATCCGAGATATACAACGCCTGCAGTATATACAAGCCTAAGTGCATTTCAGCTCTGTAGCTCTTACGGTCTAGGAGGAGGTTGCGTTGATCCAGACGGACGGACGGACGGACATGGCTATTTGAACTCGTCTCGTCGTGCTCAAAACCATGATGGACTCCAACTCCCCATTGCTTATGCATCTAGATCTTTCACTAAATCAGAAAGTAATAAGTGTACTACTGAGCAGGAATTAGCTGCAATACACTGCGCAATATTACACTTTAGACCATATATATATGGAAAACATTTCTTAATAAAAACAGACCATAGACCTTTAACATACCTCTTCTCAATGATCAATCCCAGTTCTAAACTGACACGTATGAGGCTCGAATTAGAAGAATATGATTTCACAGTTGAATACTTAAAGGGAAAAGACAACTATGTAGCTGATGCGTTATCGAGAATAACCATCAAAGACCTACAAAATATAACTGGCAATATCAATAAAGTCACTACAAGATATCAGAATAGACAAAAAATCCGCGCGGAAAATAAAGAACAAGAATTGCCTACGCAATCTTTAAATACAGCTTCTAAGTCCAGCGTATATGAAGTCATAAACAATGAAGTACGCAAAGTAGTGACATTGCATGTAAAAGATATGTTATGTTTATTTAAACATGGCAGAAAAATTATTGCAAGATATGATGTTGGCGATTTATATACCAATGGAATCCTAGACTTAGGTCCATTTTTCCAAAGGCTTGAACTGCAAGCCGGTATAAATAAAATCAAACAACTCAAAGTGGCACCGTGGGAAACTATCTTTGAAAATACTTCAATAGATAATTTCAAATTAATGGGCAATAAAATATTAAAAACATTAAGAGTAGCGCTACTCAACCCGGTGACCCTAATAGATAAACAAAAAGATAAAGAAGCTATTTTGTCTAACTTCCATGACGATCCCATACAAGGAGGTCATACTGGCATTTCAAAAACTTTAGCAAAAATCAAAAGACATTATTTTTGGAAGAATATGACTCGTGATATCACTGAGTACATACGAAAATGTCAAAAAACGAAACATAGTAAGACCCCACTAACAATAACAGAAACACCCATAAATGTTTTCGACAGAGTGATAGTGGACACGATTGGTCCACTACCAAAATCAGAAAATGAAAACGAGTATGCAGTCACTTTAATATGTGACTTAACTAAAATATTTAGTTGCCATACCTGTTCCGAATAAGAATGCTAATACTGTCGCTAAAGCAATATTTGAATCTTTTATCCTGAAGTACGGTCCAATGAAGACGTTCATTACGGACATGGGAACAGAATACAAGAATTCAATTATAGACAATTTGTGCAAATATTTAGATATTTAAAATATTACATCTACAGCACACCACCACCAGACAGTTGGAACAATAGAAAGAAGTCATAGAACTTTTAATGAATACATACGATCCCACATATCGGTTGATAAAACTGATTGGGACGTAAGTACAACATCATAAAAAAAAAACAAAACACAAAAAAAAAAAATAAATAAATAAAATTTCTTAAATTTATAGATAATAAGAATTAAAATAACTTCATGAAATTACGTTATTTTTCAAAAGGAGGGAGATGTAGTATAGTGTATGCACATACGAGTTCTCATTACTCAACATAAATATTGAGCGGCAACACTTTGTTAGCCGAATATGCATAGGGCATTGTCTTTGTCACTCAGCGACAGCGTGCCAAGTTATTGCACACATTTCAAGTAAAAACGTAATATGATATGCACTCATTGCATTCATCGCTTAGAGCCAGGTCAGCATGTTTCCCATACTGACCGCTAATATACATATGTGCATGCATAACTCACACTCTCTGCCCGTCTTACATATTGTTACTTTACTTATATATAATGTTTATATAAAACGGCTGCTCTGCCGCTGCGCCTACAGCTAGCAAGCCTTTAACTAAGAGAACCAAATTTATACAATAAAACACATTCAATCAATCAACACCTTACTGATAATACAAGGATTTGAATTTACCAACTCAACGAATCGATTACAAAGCTATACAGAAAGAATTTCCATATACAAAAATGGCAAAATTGAAATCGATTCGTAATCTTCAGCCTCATCTCCTCATTGGACAACGACATGCAACACTTCTTACAACTCAAACCATACTAAATGTAGATCCAAAGTGTCCGATTATGGCAAAAACCAAGCTCGGATGGGTCATACACGGTCCGATAAAAGCAAAAGTAAGAGAAGCAGACTTCGTATGCTGTCACATCGAGGATGAATATCTGGGCGATATGCTTAAAAACCAATTTAGCATAGAAGGATTTGGTGTTTGTAAACCAGCAACGGACAAAACTAAATCTTCAGAAGAAAAATTGGCTATTAGCAAGTTATCCTCATCTATTAAAAGAGTAAATGGACAATATCAGGTAAACTTACCCTGGAAAAACGACATAGTGGAACTCCCCGATAGTCGCCAAATGGCAGAACAAAGACTAAAATGTTTAGAAAGAAACCTGAACAAAACCCGTGATATAGCGCGAGCATACCAAAAGGAAGTACTGAAGAATGTGCCAAGATAATCACTAATGTCAACTTGGTTAAATCCCCAAAACTGTGGTTTCTGCCACATTCTGCAGTAATTCCAGTAATCCCAAGAAACCGGGAAAAGTTCGAGTAGTGTTTGACGCAGCAGCGATTTGTAATGGCACTTCCTTGAACGAAAATGTACTAGCTGGGCCGGATTGGCTTTTATCAATCGGAGGCATGCTTATAAGATTTAGATTAAACACAATAGCCTTTGCTGCAGATATTAAAGAAATGTTCAACCAGGTAAAAATCGCCAAAGAAGATGCAGTCTCACAATGCTTTTTATGGAGAAATATGAATACCCAAATACCACCAACAGTCTACCAGATGACGTCAATGATATTCGGAGAAACCTCCTCACCATTTATAGCACAATTTGTAAAAAACCACAATGTGGCGATACACAAAAGTAAAGCACCAGAAGCAGCTCAAGCCATCATTGAAAACCGTCGACGACTATCTGGATTCAAAAGCAACAGTTCGCGAAGCTGCAGTAATTAAAATACACGCAGCGGGACATTTTCAAATTCGAAGGGAATACCCGAAGATATACGTGGTCCGATTGGGCGAAAAATGAGACATCGATCGATGTGCCATCGTAGTCGAACTTTTAGACAGAGTGACGGCCAAAAACCGAATTTAACGGGGAGGGGGAAAAGGGTCGCGATCTCGAGCTCGCAACTTATAGACAGAGGAACGGCCAAGTACCAAATTTTACGGGAAGGGGAAAAAGGTTCGCGATCTCGAGCTCGCAACATATAGACAGAGGGAGTAAAGGACAAGTAAAAAATAAGGGTTGTTATTGATGAGTGCTCGAAATCGCGTCCCTTTTTCTCCCTCGCCGCAAAATTCGGTACTTGGCCGTCCCTCTGTCTAAAAGTTGCGAGCTCGAGATCGCGACCAGTAACGAAAGGCTGCAAGTTTTCGTAGCCAACGGAATAAGCGAAATATGCGAAAAGTCCAAGAGGGGGCAGAATGGAATGGAAAACATTGCCGACATCATAACAAGAGATACTGCAATAAAAGTTGCCACAGACATATGGCAACAAGGTTTAGCCTTTCTTGGATTGGATGAAAAGATGTGACCGCAGCCAAAATTAAAGGCACCAACGGAGCCAGGGCTTATAATGCTGGTTCACCAATATGACCACCCATTTAAAATACTGGAAAATAGAATTTCGAAGTTCACAAAACTGGTAAGAGCCACAGCATGGGTCAAAAGATTTATAGAAAATGTAAAAGCGAAACGTTATAAGATGGAACTCCGATGGAATTGGTATCTATCAAAATGGTATCTCCATGTCCAAGCGGAATGTTTTCACAATGACATAATCTATGCTAAAACTGGCAAGATCACAGGGGGTTTACGCCTCACTAAATATTGTCTTTCTATGAGTGAAGATGAAATTTTACGCATAAACAGCCGAATAATACGTGCAGAAGGCGTCGTCGCGACAAGTCCTATTATGTTGGATGGAGACCAAGTATTCAAAAAGTTGATTGTACAATATTTTTACAACGAAGTACAGCATACCGGAATACAAGTCGGATGCCGGTTATGCAGGTTAGGACTGGAATCCCGCGACATAAAGTATCGTGCTGAAGACTTGGTTCAACACTAGGGGGCGGAAATATGTCGCAGAAAATACCATTTTATTTGTATTTAAAGTATATTACCGAAAAATACCATTTCTGTTTTTGAATCTAGTATATAAGTCAATTATTATTTTGTTGTAAGAAAGGAGATGGTCACACTCTATATAAAACGATGGCGAAGAAAAACGTGCCTAAAAGAATAAAATAATAAAGCTCTCTATAAATAATAATATGACACAGATCAAAGAAAAATAGCACACAAACCTGACAATACTCTCAGATAGACATGACAAATAGAAGTAATGTCATATACAAAATTCCATGCAATGGACAAGGAAACATACTGTGCAATAAGATATACATACATATTGACAACACAGATTTGACTATAAAATGAGACATTATTGAGACACACCAAAAACAGCACTTATGACACTCTGTGCAACTAGTGGCCATGCACTGAATTTCGAAGAGAAAATAATTTTGGATGAAGAGGGGCACTAGAGGCACTACAACAAAAGGTTTACCATGAAGATGCTACATATCATCAATACTCCGAGCGCCACACGACTTAATTTTAAGACTGATACCGACAACTGCGCTTACATATACAGACATTTACTTGACAAGAATTAGTTCTTAACTCCACGTCGAACGGTGTTGACGTATCAAATATTGTGTGTTACAAGATTGTTTTTGTATTCTATTGTAGTTGCCCTGAAGACGGTTGCCGCTTCGCAACCGAAATATATTGGAAAAAAAAATTAAAAACTACGGTTTTTTACTTTTATTTGAAACAAATGACCTGAAGACTGATGACAACTAAAGATTCTGGATATATATTTCTACTTATTTAATTTTATCTGTAACCACAGGATAATGGTAACCAAAGTAAGACACAAATGTTTCAGAATATATTTTGTCCAAATATCTCGAAAAAACTGCATCAATAGTGGTATGGAATTTTGTAGTTGTTATTTCCCGATCGATTTTTAAAATAAATTATTCAAAAAGAAATTTTTTTTTTAAGTATTTTGTATTTTAGCAAGAAATTGATTCAAAGCTTTTTACATTACATAATGTAATACGCCAAACAATTAGTACTAACAGTGATTTAGTCTAATCTTATAACAATTTTGCTATTTACATAAATTAATATATTTAGTGGTTATATGTTTTATATTTATTCAGTTATATAAATCAGTCATCAATTTTTCGTATCATTGTATAATATTGACTTCTCTTTAAACTGTTGATGGTCATTTGTCTCGCAAGGGCTCTAACAAGCCGGTTAAAAAGAAACTGTATCAGTGAAACGTAGATGACTGCAATAACCACTGTGATACCGTTTTCCACAACTGTTGACCTGGGAGAAGAAAGTCCTCAAGGTTAGGAAAGCAATAAAAGATTGCTCGTTAGAATAACTGTGCCATCTTTATCAATGTAACGATTTTTTTTATTGCTTATGAGATCCATGATAACTTCCGCCCTAGTTTTCAATGTATTTAACAACCACTTCCTTAATTCTGTTACTAAAGAAGAAGTTGTGGTTGCTTGCAAAATCTAAATTTTTCTGTGTTATCACTTTGTGATGGACTTGGGGTGCATTAGAAAATTCCAACCAGACTCGACAAACGTTGAAAATGCATTGATGCAGTTGTTATCTTCATTAAAGTCTAGATGAACTACTTTGACAACTGCCCCGTTAACAATTTCATCAGTCACATCAATGTTTGTCGTAACTAGATAATATTTTCCTTCAACGAAAGTAACTTGGTAAGGTAGGCCACAGTGTATCAATAACACTCTTTTTGTGCAGTCTCACGCGAAAAGTATCTTCTTGCTTAGTATTTTTAGTCCCCGTGATACGGACAGCAGCCGTTGAAATACCTTTATCGGGAGCTACTTGCAAAATTTTGTTGTTATAAACTCTGGTGCACGACTATAGCCGCACCCTGTTTTTTTCTTATAACTCAAAAATGAATACACATGGAAAAAGTCTAAAACTACCTTTAGATAAAGCATGAAACAAGATGTAGAAATAAATAATAAAAACAACAACATTCGCACAAAATAACTGTTGTTTTTTACATTTAGTTTTGTTCTAAGTGCATAACTATAGCTGCACTTTTCATTTTTTTATAAACAAAAACAAAGTATTAACAAATTTTATAACAACCTACTTACAGCAAAACTGTAACACCAGCTTGCATTCTTCAGTTGCGTAGGTCATAACTCTTTTCGGAGTTAATCTAGAATGATGATTCTTCTACCATTTGATATTGTAGCTATTTAACTCTCTTATCCAAAAGTTTGAAGTCATTTGGTCACCCAGACTAGAAATGGTAAGCAAAATTGAAGAAAAAGGCAAATGTTACAGTTTTGCACTCTCTTAGTTTTTAGATAACAATTTTTTTTTTTTTTAAAGGGTATCAAGTGTTTTTAAAATTTTTGTTGTATAAAATATTCAACTCGACATATGTTAAGAGCATCAACAAATAAAATTCCAGTAGTTTAGCCCCTATTCACGAAACGAAAATTTCTCAACCTTGAGAGCAAGAACTTGACCTTCTTTAAAATCTGAGAGGACCCATCCTTTTGGCATATTATTATCTCCGCAGCTAATTTTTCACGACCGATTTCATGAGAACAACGTCACAAAGTGATTACAGAGGTCAAAAATGAAAAGTGCGGCTATAGTTATGCACTTAGAACAAAACGAAATGTGAAAAATTACAGTTATTTTGTGCGAATGTTGTTGTTTTTATTATTTATTTCCACATCTTGTTTCATGCTTTATCTAAAGGTAGTTTTAGATTTCTTCTATGTCTATTCGGGTTTGAGTTAAAAGAAAAAACGGGGTGCGGCTAAAGTCATGCACCAGAGTTTAGGCATCGACAGAGTAATTTGGGTGGAACAAACGAACACCGTTATGGTTCGTGATTCGATTATTTCCAATTTGAACTTCTCTAACATATCGTAATTTTCAATTATTTTTGAATTATTGGAAAAAACTTAGCATTCCCCTGTCCCATTACTTGAGTAAGCTGGAAAAACCTTAAACTTCGCCATAAATAAGCACCAACTATTCGCGTTTTAATTGCCTTGTATAATAATGTGGATCTTACAGGTGGGTCCTGATGTAAATCCCAATTAAAATTACCTCTATACTTCCCAAATCATAATTATGATTTCCCTAATTTGCTTAAGCTTCAAAACAATTTTAGTCAAAAATTCGGCACCGATCTACTGTCTTCGCCGATAATCAGTACTCTAAGGAAACAAAAAGAGATCTGTATAGATGCAAAATTTCTGATCATATCGGTAACATCATCAAATCGGTAACAAAATCAAACTTTTAAGAGTAGTATGAATCGTTGTAACGTCAATCGCCACATCAGCTTTATCAGTAGAAGCGCAAGTTATATAGGCATTACAGTAACCACTTAATCTGTTATAGATTTGCAATCTATGTTTGATCACAAGTCTTTCCATCCAGCTGGACTAGTCAAAAATAGGACTACTTGGAGTTTGAAGATGAGATATAATGTGCATTATCCGTTGCTTTTGCATTCCGTTAGCTGATCTCATCAGTTGGTTAACGAGTGGAGTATCCATTTAATTTTCTTTTTTTCTCCTCTATGGCCCCAAGTTTGTTAAGCGTTGCATGTTGCATATAAGTATTACCGACAGAATGGGAATGTTTCAGAAATTGTGCATGAGGATCTGCCCCTAAAGGTGACGTTTGCTTCGGGTCTTAACTTCTGGTCCTTCTCCTCTCCATCTGCTCTTTCCAACGCTCTGCAAATTTTAAATGCTTTCGCAATGTCTAAATTCCAGTCAAACTTTTTTTACGATCTAAAATCAGGTCCTTGTTGTCTTCATTTATTTGAGTGAATTTATTTTCGTTAAGTACCGTCATTATTTTCGTTTCTAAAAGATCATCTCTCTCTCTGTAATCGTTAATAATATTTGCCATATCATAATTTCAATATCTGACAATTCTTTGAGTTTTTAGTTAAAAGTACTCTACTTTTGGTGTTATTAGCAACGAACTGTATTAACGTTATATCCTCAATAATAGCGGCCAACGTTTATTCCAATCCCCGAAACATGCCAAATAGTTTCTTTCCGGTATAGCCATTAGCGCCACCTTTGATCCAGTTCACGTTATTAAAATAAAAGCAAATTTGTCCAATGATGTTGATGTATTATTCACATATGTAACTCTTACGTAGAAAATTTGAAGTTAATATTAAATTTGTGTTGTCCCAGCTTCAGACAGCTTCTACAACGAATTTAAGCTTAATAAATTGAGTCAATGTTATTGAGCAATCGGTGTTGGTCGTCTGTCGAAAGCATGCAGACGCTTTAGCATACGCCTGGAGGTGTTGACGGCCAAATCATTGGCTAAGGGATGTCGGCCTATTAGTTCAGCTATCCTGGGTTGGCTGGGGTTGGAAATATCCGAACAAAATAGCGAACATCGCTAAGTGTCATGAGCAAAGTAAAAAAAAATAGGTACAGCATTTAAGCATTATTGAAATGTGCTGCTTATTATGTAGCAAAAGACACCATTCTCTACTTCCTTTTGGATGAAAACAGAAGAGTGTAAGTACTTGTCTAATGACACAACATCCTGTAACTGACCAGAGTTTCTGTAAGGGATAAATTTAGGTACACCAGGGCTTGTACTGGGTACGTTAATCTGAAAAGAAGAGCATAAAGAGGGACAAGAACATGGTGTAGGCGAAAGTAAACTGTAAAGATGTAATAGAGAGGGCTGACGCCTGCTTATGAGGCAACCCAAGGGTACCTTTCTTGTGCAACTTCTCAGAAGGTGGAACAAACTTGAATTGCGGCAATAAATGTACGCTGGAGTCACACTCATTAGACAACGGTTTGGCCAGTTTGTTTAAAGAAAGAAACCTTGCAAGTAGATAGACAACAAGCCATTGAAAAGCAAAAAGAAACACAAGGCAAAATATACAAAATTTAAATACACAGCACAAAGAGACAGCTGAAGTGCAGAAAGAGTGCAAGAACAATTATAAGCCAAGCTTTGGGAGGCGGGAGAAGCTGAGCACAAGCACAAAGAAGAGAGAACAACAAAAATAAGAAAACAAACAACTACTACTGATGGTATGATCGGGGCGATGTGAGGAGCAACTGCAACAGCAATGACGAGAGAGAAAAAATAGAAACAGAAAAAATAACCAGAGGGATGGGGGTTACCTTCGACCGCGTCAAAGTTTGTATACCCTTGCAACTTTTTTTGGTAACTCTTTCCTTACCTATTATCCATCAATGTGGAAGAACGTTTTATCTAAAAAGGCGAAAGAATGGCCTACAATCTTAGCATAGGAAATAGCGAAGATATTGATCAAAGTCACTGTTTTCCTCTGATCGTTTCTATGGGAGCTATATGATATAGTCACCCGATCTTGATCAAATTTGGCACAGTCTTTAACAGATACATTAAGCTGACAAAAGTTTAATTTGAAAGCAATTGCGTAGAAAGTTACGAAGTTATTGACAAAAGTCACTGTTTTCGACCGGTCGTTCCTAACTGTAATAAAAAGCTGTAATAAACTCACTTATATTAAGTTTCACGACAATAGCTCAGAAAATAACGAAGTTTTTAAGAAAAGTCACTATTCGTGACTTTGGCGTTTGTAAGGGAGCTATATGATATAGTGGTCCGATCCGGATGAATCCGGATATACAACCCCTGCAGTACATACAAGCCTACATGCAAAATTTCAGCTTTTTAGCTCTTACGGTCTAGGAGGAGTTTGCGTTGATCCAGGACGGACGGACGGACGGACATGGCTATATGAACTCGCCTCATGTCATGCTGATCAAGAATATATATACTTTATATAGTTGGAAATGCTTCCTTCTATGCGTTGCACACTTCTGACCAAAATTAATATACCCTTTTTGCCAGGGTATAAAAATGCACCAAACACTAATCAAGAATAATGCCGGAGTTAACCGTAGGCTGGTGGTGGCGCTAGACTGCACGTGTGTTTGTAAGAGTGAGGGAGTTGGCATATGCTATGATGAGAAATGTCAAATAATTAAATAGACATTCATTTGGTCTTCGAAATTTAAAATTTTTTTCATTTGGTGCTCGGTATACCGAAGTCGGAAAAACGACTTTTTCCTTTTTTATTGTTTTGGTATCTAAAGTATTGATTTTCGAATGTCTTTGAAGACTATTTTCGAAAGATATTGATCAATTTTAAACATACAAAAAAAAAAATTAAGAATTTATTGATCTTGAGGTTGAATAATAATTAAATCGCTATTATTACGCACAATTATTGCTCTGGCCTTGTAGTATCGCAGAAAAAGTGTTTTTTTTTTTGTCAAGCTCCATTAATATTGCGCTTTGTATGTACATATGTAAATAAATATTAATTGTCATACACTTTTTTAATTTCAGCGTCGTATATGGGCAAACTGGTGAAATTAGCACGACATCAATGATTAATGACTGTAACACATGCCAAAATAGTTTAAATTCAAAATGTTTTGAGGAACAAAACTATGAGAAATTTTCGTCATATTGTCTTACTGCCAAGGTATCCCTATCTTTAATTTTTTATTTCGTAAATTGTAATAATTCGGATGGTATAAGGATGGTTAAAGTTGTGGCCACACAGTTTGATGAATTATAAACATGAAGCCATCGTTTCTTATTTATACCATACTATTTAAATCAGAGTATATATAGCCATGCAAATTAACTTCACGCCTCCATTTGGAAAGCTATTGGAATGAAACTTTAAGATGATTATAACCCAGGCAAGGTGAAGGATGAATCATCCGGAACGGACCACTATATTAATTAGTAAAACACGACAAAAAAAATGCAGGTGTTGGAAAAATTTACTTATGTGATAGTTTTTAATGTAAAACATCATGTCCCCAAATTTCAAATGAAGATCAATATAAATCGGCTCTGCTCAAACGGTACCGTCAGAGCTGCTAACAGCATACTACGTCATTTCTCGTCTCTGGTGATTACCAGAGCTAACAAACAAATGCAACATACATAATCATATGTGCGTGCCAATCAGTGCATGCATGTACACATACGAGTGGTTTGCAAAGGGAATGGGGGAATAAGGAGAAAAAAATTGCTGGTATGTCGGGTATATTCGCTTCAAATTTTTGGCCATTTTAACCTGTTCTCAAGCTTTCTTCTGTAAATCAATTCATCATTGCAGACAAAACCAAAATATAAATCTGTCCCTTTTTATTTTGCCATTTGTTTATGAGTTTTCAAAAGTGTTAAACTTAAATGCATAAATAAACACAGTTCAAACAATGCGCCAACAATTTTTTCGTGTAGCTTAAGTAAATAATTACTGAAATTTAAATGAACTTGATCACTTCAATATCTTAAAAACCAAGCTCCGTTCAAATAGTTTCTAAATTGGTGGAGTAAAGTGCGTCCGCACCGTTCTATTCGTCTGACCGAATAGACATGGCTATATCTGCGTTTGATATTTCAACAGTGTCTAATTTGAAACAAGTAGCTCAGAGAGAGGGTCAATATGAAAACAGCTCCACAGAGAACACCAAAACTAACAATCAAAGTAACTCGGGAAATTTAAATTACAAATCAAACCAAAATAATTTAGAGCAAACTTAATTTAGGTAATAATTCAAATCATCCCAATCTCAAAAAACTTCAAAAGCTTCGAGCATTACAAGAAAATCTTAATCAGGACAGACAAGAAAATCCCCTTAAGTATCAGAATCAACCTCAGAATCAAAACCCTATTTTAAATCAACCTACTAAAAGGCAAAGAGAGAGTACGATAATTTACATCAATCAGCCTCGGATCAGACAGCTCAAACAAATCAAGTGGATCAAACAGATCAACAATATGTCCAGTCAAACGCCTATGTAAAACTAAAAATCAATAACAACCCTTCATAGCGTTATAGATACAGGCTCTTCAATAAATATTATCAACGAAAATTACTTCAATTTTCTAGAAACATCAGAAAATTTGAGTGTTCAAGCAATAAAAGGACCAAGGAAACTTTGCCCCAACAATAAAAAATTTTATTGTCATCAATTTCCATCATCTCAAAGCATGTCAGGCCGTTATTAACTATTAAGAAAATAACGTGACATTATAATATTACAAATTCTATTTCAAATACACCAACAATGAAGAAGAAAAAGAAGAATCAATACCCTATCCTCCCCCAGAGTTCGAGTATGAAGTATTCGCCATCATTTAAATTCAGAAGAAATACAAAAGTTAAAGAAAATATTGCATGAATTTAGCGATATGCAGTATAGGAAAGGTAAAAATTTGAACTTTACCAGTACAATAAAACATAACATCAGAATTAAGCACGAAGACCCAATTTAAAAACACCCATACAAATACCCACGATTTTTTTACGAAGAAGGTAATAAACAAATTAATAAGAAGATAGAACAGAATCTTATTCTAAATGAGATTACTGTCGATGAAAAGTTCCCGATACCAGTTGTGGATGAAATATTGGGCAAACTTGGAAAATTTTAATATTTTACAACCATTAAACTCGCCAAGATATTCCATCAAATCCAAATGCATCTTAAATCAATCGAAACCAGAGGGCCAGGGCTAACTTCGACCGCGTCAAAGTTTGAATACACTTGCAACTTTTTTTGGTAACTGTTTTCGTACCTATAGCCATCAAAGTGGAAAAACGTTTTTTCTAAAAAGGCTAAAGTTTGCCAAAGAACGACCTACAATCTTGGCATGGGAAATAACTAAGATATTGATCAAAGTCACTGTTTTCCACCGATCGTTCCTATGGGAGCTATATGATATAGTCACCCAATCTTATTCAAATTCGGCACAGTCATTAACAGATATATTAGACTAACAAATGTTTATTTACAAAAGTTCCTGTTTTTGACCGAAAACTTCCTATCGGAGCTATATGATATAGTCCCCCGATCCTTATAAAATTTGGCGCAGTCCTTTAAAAGTGTAACAAACTCACTAATCTTAAATTATTCAAGACAATAGCTCAGAAAATAGCGAAGTTATTGAAAAAAATTCACACTTTGTATGGTCGGAGATGCTTCCTTCTATGCGTTACACACTTCTGACCAAAATTAATATACCCTTTTTTCAAGGGTATAAAAACTGCAGTTCCAACTAAACATGGTCATTACGAGTACGCACGTAATTCAACATTTCGTGTCAAACACCCTTTCTACCAAAAATCATGTCTCCATTCTGGCGACAGATTTCGAAAGAGCTTTTGATCGCGTGGGGCTACATGCAGTGCTTTGCCGTCTCGAACATTAGGGCATGGGTGCAAGGCTTCATAACCTAACTATGTCACTTCCAACACCTACAATTTACACAATGGTTTTCCACAAGGCTCCCCACCATCCGTAGTTCTATTAATGATATACGCCGATGACGCGATTATCCACACCAAAGTAAAGAATTTGAAGATTGTAAAAACTATATTTGCCAAAATATTACAAGATTTGGAATCGTGGGGAGCCTTTTCGGGGGCCTCACATTTCCCAGCTCCCAAATCGCTTGTATATTGGGGATATCTGGGCTACCTAGCATTTCGGATCGCATCGAGGAAACGACAATGCAGCTAATCCCAAAGTTATACACCACAACCTGCTACATAAAGACTTCTGCGATTTTCAAACAAAAAACATTGATACAACTGTTTGTCACCTATCAGGCGCTGCGCCAAATACAGCATACAGCTTGGCTTACCTTCACCTAAGTCTTATCGGCCCATGCAACCACCGTCATATTGGTCCTGCAATAAACGCACAGTCAACATTCGCCTACATACCTGCACAAAAATCAGCGTAGTTGACAGCGATAATACTATCATCGCTGGGGGACACCACCCGACTTAAAACTCCATCTTTAACGCTGAAGCGCAGGCCGTACTAAAAGCCTGTCAGTATGCAGCCACAAAGAAAGATTCATTTATAATAGGCACCCACAGTCTCTCTAAAGTATCAGCCATACGGAACATTCTACAATCCAAGAAATACGACCCCCAGCACACGGGGATTCCTGGCAATGAATCCGCTGACAAAGCTGCGGGTGAAATGAGTCTCGCTATTACTCCTCTTTTTACTCCAATGAACACCAAGGACTTAAGGAACCATATCTGGCGACACCTTGACGAAAAAAAACAGTATTTGTGGAGCCTTTTCAATCACAAATTCTAAACGATCAACCCAAGATGCTCAGAAATCGTTTTCCCTGCCAACCTCCATCGTCGAGCTTCCGGAACCTTCATCCGCCTGCGCATCGGGCACACAGAGTGCACTCACGTACACCTTCTCAGGGCACTACTCCACCCCCTTGCCTACTATGCCAGGAAAACCTAACCGTAAAACACATCCTGAACTCCTGCCGTTTCTTACAGATCCTTAGGGTCTCCCATTTTGGAACCCTAACCCCTTCCAACCTTTTTAATAATTCTTCTGAAGACAGTATTGTAGCAATATGTATTAGTATTAAGTATATCTTACTCTTTCCCCCAGTGCAATATGTTCAGCCTTAAGTATATCTGACTCTTTTTCTCTGTTACAAATTAGCTTTAAGTTATATATTACTTTAACATTCGTTGTGCAGTGGGACAGTGCGAGAAGTGTGCTGTATCATTTATTAGAAAAAGAACAAAGATAATAAAATAAAATAATGAGAGCGGGACAGTCTTGAAGAAGAGCTCACCAAAGTCAGACGTGTTTTACTCGTGTTTACTTCAGAAGTAGTCATAGTTAACCCAGTGAAAATACAGTGGAAAAGCTATAATTTAGCTAAGAAGAAACAAAATTAAAACGGAATAATGGATTCAATAAATCCTGATGATTTTTCAAAGTCCCAGTTACAAGCCTGGTGCAAAAACCTAGGTTTATCAGATACTGGCACTAGAACTGTGCTAGCCGAACGATTAAACCATCTAAGCCCTGTAGCTAGAGGGCAACATCCAAAAGATGTGGCTGCTCCTAATATAGGATCAAGTGAACGCGCAGATCCGCCTTAAAAAAGATTGCTTGGAGTACCTAAAGAGCATTCTACATACGACACCCGATGGCCCCGATCAGACGCGAAATTTTGAGACAGACTTTTTTAAGGTCAACAGCAGCAAGAAGTATCGGCAAACGAACAGAACGAAGCAAAAAATTAACAGTAATACAATATAAAGCAGTATATACAAGCCTACTTGCAAAAAGCTCTGTAGCTCTTGCGGTCTAGGACGAGTTTGCGCTGATCCAGACGGACGGACGGACATGACTCGTTTCGTCGTGCCGATCAAGAATATATACACTTTCTATGGTCGGAGAAGCTTCCTTCATGCGTTACACACTTCTGACCAAAATTAATATACCCTTTTTTTCAAGGGTATAAAAATCGCAGTTTCAACTAAACACGGTCATTACGAGTACTCACGCCATGTCCGTATCTTTCCACCTATTAATTTGAAAAAACACGATTATCTTTGATACTAATATCCGCATTATTGCGCATTCAACATTTCGTGTCAAACACCCTTTCTACCAAAAATCATGTCTCCATTCTGGCGACAGATTTCGATAGAGCTTTTGATCGCGTGTGGCTACATGCAGAGCTTTGCCGTCTCGAACATTGGGGCATGGGTGCAAGGCTTTATAACCTAACTATGTTACTTCCAACACCTACAATTTACACAATGGTTTTCCACAAGGCTCCCCACCATCCGTAGTTCTATTCATGATTGCTTTCGAACAACTAAACAGTTTATCTAACAGATTAACGTATCGATATACGCCGATGACGCGCTTATCCACACCAAAGTAAAGAATTTGAAGATTGTAAAAACTATATTTGACAAAATATTACAAGATTTGGAATCGTGGGGAGAATTTTCGGGGCCCTCACATTTCCCAGCTCCTACATCGCTTGTATATTGGGGGAATCTGGGCTACCTAGCATTTCGGATCGCATCGAGGAAACGACAATGCAGCTAATCCCAAAGTTATACACCACAAACAACAACCTGCTACATAAAGTCTTCTGCGATTTTCAAACAAAAAAAATGGACACACGGGGATTCCTGGCAATGAATCCGCTGACAAAGCTGCGGGCGAAATGAGTCTCGCTGTTACTCCTCTTTTTACTCCAATGAACACCAAGGACTTAAGGAACCATATCTGGCGACACCTTGACGAAAAAAAACAGTATTTGTGGAGCCTTTTCAATCACAAATTCTAAACGATCAACCCAAGATGCTCAGAAATCGTTTTCCCTGCCAACCTCCATCGTCGAGCTTCCGGAACCTTCATCCGCCTGCGCATCGGGCACACAGAGTGCACTCACGTACACCTTCTCAGGGCACTACTCCACCCCCTTGCCTACTATGCCAGGAAAACCTAACCGTAAAAACACATCCTGAACTCCTGCCGTTTCTTACAGATCCTTAGGGTCTCCCATTTTGGAACCCTAACCCCTTCCAACCTTTTAAATAATTCTTCTGAAGACAGTATTGTAGCAATATGTATTAGTATTAAGTATATCTTACTCTTTCCCCCAGTGCAATATGTTCAGCCTTAAGTATATCTGACTCTTTCTCTGGTACAAATTAGCTTTAAGTTATATATTACTATTACATTCGTGATGCAGTGGGACAGTGCGAGAAGTGTGCTGTCTCATTTATTAGAAAAAGAACAAAGATAATAAAATAAAATAATGAGAGCGGGACAGTCTTGAAAAAGAGCTCACAAAAGTCAGACGTGTTTTACTCGTGTTTACTTCAGAAGTAGTCATAGTTAACCCAGTGAAAATACAGTGGAAAAGCTATAATTTAGCTAAGAAGAAACAAAATTAAAACAGAATAATGGATTCAATAAATCCTGATGATTTTTCAAAGTCCCAGTTACAAGCCTGGTGCAAAAACCTAGGTTTATCAGATACTGGCACTAGAACTGTGCTAGCCGAACGATTAAACCATCTAAGCCCTGTAGCTAGAGGGCAACATCCAAAAGATGTGGCTGCTCCTAATATAGGATCAAGTGATCGCGCAGATCCGCCTTAAAAAGATTGCTTGGGGTACCTAAAGAGCATTCTACATACGACACCCGATGGCCCCGATCAGACGCGAAATTTTGAGACAGACTTTTTTAAGGTCAACAGCAGCAAGAAGTAACGGCAAACGAACAGAACGAAGCAAAAAATTAATAGTAATACAATATAAAGCAGTATATACAAGCCTACTTGCAAAAAGCTCTGTAGCTCTTGCGGTCTAGGACGAGTTTGCGCTGATCCAGACGGACGGACGGACATGACTCGTTTCGTCGTGCCGATCAAGAATATATACACTTTGTATGGTCGGAGATGCTTCCTTCATGCGTTACACACTTCTGACCAAAATTAATATACCCTTTTTCAAGGGTATAAAAACCGCAGTTTCAACTAAACACGGTCATTACGAGTACTCACGCCATGTCCGTATCTTTCCACCTATTAATTTGAAAAAACACGATTATCTTTGATACTAATATCCGCATTATTGCGCATACAACATTTCGTGTCAAACACCCTTTCTACCAAAAATCATGTCTCCATTCTGGCGACAGATTTCGATAGAGCTTTTGATCGCGTGTGGCTACATGCAGTGCTTTGCCGTCTCGAACATTAGGGCATGGGTGTAAGGCTTTATAACCTAACTATGTTACTTCCAACACCTACAATTTACACAATGGTTTTCCACAAGGCTCCCCACCATCCGTAGTTCTATTCATGAACAAAGTAAAGAATTTGAAGATTGTAAAAACTATATTTGACAAAATATTACAAGATTTGGAATCGTGGGGAGAATTTTCGGGGGCCTCACATTTCCCAGCTCCTACATCGCTTGTATATTGGGGGAATCTGGGCTACCTAGCATTTCGGATCGCATCGAGGAAACGACAATGCAGCTAATCCCAAAGTTATACACCACAAACAACAACCTGCTACATAAAGTCTTCTGCGATTTTCAAACAAAAAAAAATGGACACACGGGGATTCCTGGCAATGAATCCGCTGACAAAGCTGCGGGCGAAATGAGTCTCGCTGTTACTCCTCTTTTTACTCCAATGAACACCAAGGACTTAAGGAACCATATCTGGCGACACCTTGACGAAAAAAAACAGTATTTGTGGAGCCTTTTCAATCACAAATTCTAAACGATCAACCCAAGATGCTCAGAAATCGTTTTCCCTGCCAACCTCCATCGTCGAGCTTCCGGAACCTTCATCCGCCTGCGCATCGGGCACACAGAGTGCACTCACGTACACCTTCTCAGGGCACTACTCCACCCCCTTGCCTACTATGCCAGGAAAACCTAACCGTAAAAACACATCCTGAACTCCTGCCGTTTCTTACAGATCCTTAGGGTCTCCCATTTTGGAACCCTAACCCCTTCCAACCTTTTAAATAATTCTTCTGAAGACAGTATTGTAGCAATATGTATTAGTATTAAGTATATCTTACTCTTTCCCCCAGTGCAATATGTTCAGCCTTAAGTATATCTGACTCTTTCTCTGTTACAAATTAGCTTTAAGTTATATATTACTATTACATTCGTGATGCAGTGGGACAGTGCGAGAAGTGTGCTGTCTCATTTATTAGAAAAAGAACAAAGATAATAAAATAAAATAATGAGAGCGGGACAGTCTTGAAGAAGAGCTCACAAAAGTCAGACGTGTTTTACTCGTGTTTACTTCAGAAGTAGTCATAGTTAACCCAGTGAAAATACAGTGGAAAAGCTATAATTTAGCTAAGAAGAAACAAAATTAAAACAGAATAATGGATTCAATAAATCCTGATGATTTTTCAAAGTCCCAGTTACAAGCCTGGTGCAAAAACCTAGGTTTACCAGATACTGGCACTAGAACTGTGCTAGCCGAACGATTAAACCATCTAAGCCCTGTAGCTAGAGGGCAACATCCAAAAGATGTGGCTGCTCCTAATATAGGATCAAGTGATCGCGCAGATCCGCCTTAAAAAGATTGCTTGGGGTACCTAAAGAGCATTCTACATACGACACCCGATGGCCCCGATCAGACGCGAAATTTTGAGACAGACTTTTTTAAGGTCAACAGCAGCAAGAAGTAACGGCAAACGAACAGAACGAAGCAAAAAATTAATAGTAATACAATATAAAGCAGTATATACAAGCCTACTTGCAAAAAGCTCTGTAGCTCTTGCGGTCTAGGACGAGTTTGCGCTGATCCAGACGGACGGACGGACATGACTCGTTTCGTCGTGCCGATCAAGAATATATACACTTTTTATGGTCGGAGATGCTTCCTTCATGCGTTACACACTTCTGACCAAAATTAATATACCCTTTTTCAAGGGTATAAAAACCGCAGTTTCAACTAAACACGGTCATTACGAGTACTCACGCCATGTCCGTATCTTTCCACCTATTAATTTGAAAAAACACGATTATCTTTGATACTAATATCCGCATTATTGCGCATACAACATTTCGTGTCAAACACCCTTTCTACCAAAAATCATGTCTCCATTCTGGCGACAGATTTCGATAGAGCTTTTGATCGCGTGTGGCTACATGCAGTGCTTTGCCGTCTCGAACATTAGGGCATGGGTGTAAGGCTTTATAACCTAACTATGTTACTTCCAACACCTACAATTTACACAATGGTTTTCCACAAGGCTCCCCACCATCCGTAGTTCTATTCATGAACAAAGTAAAGAATTTGAAGATTGTAAAAACTATATTTGACAAAATATTACAAGATTTGGAATCGTGGGGAGAATTTTCGGGGGCCTCACATTTCCCAGCTCCTACATCGCTTGTATATTGGGGTAATCTGGGCTACCTAGCATTTCGGATCCATTGAGGAAACGACAATGCAGCTAATCCCAAAGTTATACACCACAAACAACAACCTGCTACATAAAGACTTCTGCGATTTTCAAACAAAAAAAAATTGACACACGGGGATTCCTGGCAATGAATCCGCTGACAAAGCTGCGGGCGAAATGAGTCTCGCTGTTACTCCTCTTTTTACTCCAATGAACACCAAGGACTTAAGGAACCATATCTGGCGACACCTTGACGAAAAAAGACAGTATTTGTGGAGCCTTTTCAATCACAAATTCTAAACGATCAACCCAAGATGCTCAGAAATCGTTTTCCCTGCCAACCTCCATCGTCGAGCTTCCGGAACCTTCATCCGCCTGCGCATCGGGCACACAGAGTGCACTCACGTACACCTTCTCAGGGCACTACTCCACCCCCTTGCCTACTATGCCAGGAAAACCTAACCGTAAAAACACATCCTGAACTCCTGCCGTTTCTTACAGATCCTTAGGGTCTCCCATTTTGGAACCCTAACCCCTTCCAACCTTTTAAATAATTCTTCTGTAGACAGTATTGTAGCAATATGTATTAGTATTAAGTAAAACTTACTCTTTCCCCCAGTGCAATATGTTCAGCCTTAAGTATATCTGACTCTTTCTCTGTTACAAATTAGCTTTAAGTTATATATTACTATTACATTCGTGATGCAGTGGGACAGTGCGAAAAGTGTGCTGTCTCATTTATTAGAAAAAGAACAAAGATAATAAAATAAAATAATGAGAGCGGGACAGTCTTGAAGAAGTCATAGTTAACCCAGTGAAAATACAGTGGAAAAGCTATAATTTAGCTAAGAAGAAACAAAATTAAAACAGAATAATGGATTCAATAAATCCTGATGATTTTTCAAAGTCCCAGTTACAGGCCTGGTGCAAAAACCTTGGTTTACCAGATACTGACACTAAAACAGTGCTAGCCGAACGATTAAACCATAAAAGCCCTGTAGCTAGAGGGCAACATCCAAAAGATGTGGCTGCTCCTAATATAGAATCAGGTGAGCGCGCAGATCCGCCTTTAAAAGATTGCTTGGAGTACCTGAAGAGCATTCTACATACGACACCCGATGGCCCCGAGCAGACGCGAGTGTCTGAGTGAACAGCAAGAAATAAACGAAGACACAAATGAGAACACAATGAAAAGAGTAACAATGGACTGCACAAAGCGTCAAATGAGAAGTCAAATGAAGAGCGTAACAACGAAGAGGATAAAGCAACAAATGAGAAGCCAAATGGAGAAAACCAAAAAGAAGAAAACATAATTATGTACACTTTGGAAAAAAAGGTGAAACTACTTTGCTAAGAATTGGAACTGGTTTGTAGGGAGAACGAACTTTCGCGCCTTGCTGGCAACCCTGAGTCTGGCAACTCAAGCAGATGACTGCCGACGAAAACAGGCGACCAGATCTTGGCCAAAGATGTTAAAGACTTTTTACCCGATTTTTACGGTAATAGAAATGTTTATGGTTGGATATCTTCCGTGCACAATTTCGTTTGCTTGTCTTCGGCAAAACTAACGGGCAAAGCCTTGGGGTGGATCCACACTCAAGCCCTGAGTGCTTGAGTCAGCCTATGGAAACCATATTCGATGCTATGGGCAAAGTCTTCGGATCAAAGAAGACTAATGTAATAATTCGTAGAGAGTTCGAAGCACGCAAGTGGTGCATCGGCGAACCGTTCCTGAATTATTTTAACGACAAAGTTGGCCTCGCTGGTGGCTTGCATATGCCGGAAAACGAGATAGTCGAGTATATTGTTGACGGGATACAAGACTGTCACTTGCGAGAGATGGCTTGTATGCAACCTTTTGGATCTAAGGATGACGTGTCGTTTGTCAATAAAATTCTGCAGCGGAAAAAACCTGTATCTCTGCCAATTGTTTCCGTAAGGGAGAAGCCTACATTCAGGTGCTATAACTGTAACTGTATTGGTCAACTAGCAGCCTAATGTATCAAGCCAATAAGAGTAACTGGTGCTTGCTTTGGATACGGTAAAATGTGTCACCGAGTGGCAGATTGCAGTCAAAATAAGAAAAAGCCCGCTGCAATATCAGCAAGTTTGGATAATATAAGAGTCCTAAAAGTTCACATAGGTAATGATGTATTTTTTCTAGGATGCCTTATAGACTCGGGAAGCGCAGTTAGCTTAATTAAAAAGAAGTTCGTTTCATATGAAATTAAATTGGAATCCGATCCAAAACAGGCATGTTTTGGTTTAAATTAAAGTAAACTTGAATTTTTTGAAAGTATTTTGTGTTACATTAAAATGTTTAATAAAAATGTTTCCGTTCGACTAATGGTTGTTTCTAATGAGTCTATTGAAAGTCCTATAGTGTTAGGTAGAGATTTTATGAAAATATGTAAAGATCAAATTATACTGCAACTTGATGATAATCTATGTAAAGATAAAATTATACTGCAACTTGATGATGATCTATGTAAAGAATCAATAACCGAAAGTATTAAATTAAGCCATGACTTGAGCAAAGAAGATAATTTTGAAAAACAAATGCCAAATATTGATTGTGACGTGGTTATTTCAAAGTATTCTGTTGTCAAAAGTTTAAGTTTTAAAGAATCGACAATGTCTGAAAATATTTTTTCTAAATTCTATTTTGAAAGAAATCGACCAAATGAACCAAAGGTTAAGTGCGAAATGAAACGCACAATCAATGACATAAGTCCGTTTAGCTGTAATCCAAGACGACTTTCTTATAGCTGAATTACAAAAAATAATTGACGAATACTTAAGCAAAGAATACATTAGGCCAAGTGAGTACATTGACACTTAACAAAAGAAAAGTTAACCCTCGAATAGCTCGTTGGGCTCTAGAGTTAGAAAACTACGATTACGTACTAGAACACAGGCCGGCATCGAGAAGGCAACATGTAGATGCTTTAAGTAGAAGTACTAACATTATGGTTGTGGAAACTGACTCATTTAAAGATATGCCAAGATGATGAAATTTTAAGATTGAAGTCAATGTTAGAAAAGTCTGAACACAGTTCAAATGAAATGCGAAACAGTTAAATTTTTAAAAAACTACGAAATGCACGGGCACTTTCGCTAGTTTCGCAGTCGTCGATTGTAACGGATTGACTATCTCCTGCGGATTACTCTTCCAACACTCCTCAATCTTCACAGCAGAAGTAGTTGCCATACTAAAATCAATCCAATTCGCCACCTAAGTACGGGTGAAGTTTGTCATCTGCAGCGATTGTCATTTTGCTCTAACCCAACCCATCCTACTCCTCTCTAACCTTACGCCCCACAACAACCATATCATCTTTAGTTTCTTGAAGCAATTGAATATATACAACTAATACATTATAAATATGTCGAGTCGATGGCCAAAGAAGCTAGCACTCCCCATTTTAAAATTAGTTATTATATTATAATCCCTTGTGTATAATAGCTTATAAATAAACCAGAGGGCCGGGGCTAACTTCGACCGCGTCAAAGTTTGTATACCCTTGCAACTTTTTTGGTAACTCTTTCCTTACCTATTAGCCATCAATGTGGAAGAACGTTTTATCTAAAAAGGCTTATGTTTGCGAAAGAATGGCCTACAATCATAGGAAATAACGAAGATATTGATCATAGTCACTGTTTTCCACCGATCGTTCCTATGGGAGTTCTTTGTTATAGTCACCCGATCTTTATCAAATTCGGCACAGTCATTAACAGATATATTAAACTAACAAATGTTTAATTTGAAAGCATCGCCTTAAAAGTAACGAAGTTATTTACAAAAGTTACTGTTTTCGGCCGATCGTTTCTATGGGAGCTATATGATATAGTCACCCGACCTTTATCAAATTCGGCATAGTAATGAACAGATATTTTAAATTAAGAAATCTTTAATTTGAAAGCAATCGCTTTAAAAGTAAGGAAGTTATTTACAAAAGTCACTGTTTTCGGCCGATCGTTTCTATGGGAGCTATATGATATAGTCACCCGACCTTTATCAAATTCGGCATAGTAATGAACAGATATTTTAAATTAAGAAATCTTGAATTTGAAAGCAATCGCGTTAAAAGTAACGAAGTTATTTACAAAAGTCACTGTTGTCAACCGATCGTTCCCATGGGAGCTATATGATATAGTCACCCAATCTTGATCAAATTTGGCACAGTAGTTTATAAGCGTAATAAACTCTCTAATATTAACCCTCTCATGCCCGATGTTGCATATACGCAACATTGTATTTATAAGCCTATAACTACCGTTATTTTAAATTTTTTGTTTTGAATCTTTCGCTGAAATATAGCTGCATGTGTTGAGTGAGCTTACAGCTGATTGTGCGGCTGTCAGCTGCACACGCGTTCAGTTTTTAGCTATTCTCCCGAGAGCGTAGTGAAAAAATGAGATCTTTAAAAACACGTGGTTTTAAATTAGTGTTTAAAATCATTAAAACAATTACTGCATCGTAAAAATAAGTTCAACAACTTGATAAAGAAAGGTAAGTGAGTATTTAAAAAAAAAAAAAAAAAAAAAAAACTATTTAGTTTGTTTGTAATAATTTTGTAAATGTAGTGTTGCGTATATGCAACATTGGACTACTGTGGAAATTTTCGAATAATAAAATTTTTTCTGTGAACAGATTCTGAAATGCGCCCAAAAGGTCTAACTCAAGCTGAGATTGTAAAATTTGCCAACTTTGATTGGGATGATTCGGCTGATATCGTGCTATTTTTATCATCTAATTTACCAGTAAACCAAAATTTCAAACTGTTTTTTGACAATTGGTTGGGCGAGGATCAAGCGAGGTATAGTTGAATGTTACAACAAACACATGGGAGGGGTTGATCTTGCGGATATGCTGCTTGAATTGTACAAAATCAACCACCGCTCAAATAAATGGTACATGCGCATAGTATATTGGTGCATAAATTCAAGTTTAGTAAACAGTTGGTTGTTGTACCGTAGAGACATAACAAATACAGACGGCGAATTGAAGCATATGCCGCTCTTAAATTTCCAATTAAATGTTGCTTCCGAGCTTTTGAACGCAAGTCAAACTATATTTGTCGCCAAAAAGAGAGGTCGTCCATCATCACTCCTTTTGAGAAAGAATTCACCCTCATCATCACCAACTCCATTATCACCAGCTCCTTCATCACCAGCTCCGTTATCACCAGCCCCATTATCACCAGCCCCATTATCACCAGCTCCAATATCACCAGCTCATTCTACGGGCTCTGAGTCAAACCCCCTAAAAGAGCTTATGTTGCAGACCCAGCAAAGTCACTACGACTTGATGGTTATAATCATTGGCTGGAATGGGGAACAAGAGGAAGATGTAGAGTATGCAGATCGGGATTTCCAAGCTGTAAGTGTAGCAAATGTAATGTGCACTTGTGCTCCAATCCCCAAAAAAATTGTTTCGTGTCATATCATACATAAATATTAATAAACGGCATTTGGAAAAAAAAAACAATTTGACTTTAAATATATAACACAATTGCCCAATGTTGCATATACGCAACATCCTGTAGCTCTTGAACCAGGAAACCAAGGACATTCAAATTTTTTTCAGTTGATATTGACGTCAAGTCTAGCTTATCTGTCAACTCAAAAAAATTTTAGCCACGCCCAATTTAATTCGGGCATGAGAGGGTTAATAGACAATAGCTCTGAAAATAACGAAGTTATTGAGAAAAGTAACTGTTCATGACTTTGACGTTTGTATGGGAGCTATATGATATAGTGGTCCGATCCGGCTGAATCCGAGATATACAACCCCTGCAGTATATACAAGCCTACGTGCAAAATATCAGTGTAGCTCTTACGGTCTAGAAGGAACTTGCGCCGATCCAGACGGACGGACGGACGGACATGGCTATTTGAACTCGTCTCGTCGTGCCGATCAAGAATATATATACTTTATATGGTTGAAAATGCTTCCTTCCATGCGTTGCATACTTCCGAGATGTACAACCCCTGCAGTATATACAAGCCTACGTGCAAAATATCAGTGTAGTTCATACGGTCTAGGAGGAGTTTGCGTTGATCCAGTGCTGATCAAGAATATATATACTTTGTATGGTCGGAGATGCTTCGTTCTATGCGTTGCACACTTCTGACCAAAATTAATATACCCTTTTTGCAAGGGTATAATAAATAAATCAATAAATAAATAAATCAATAAATAAATCAATAAATAAATAAATAAATAAATAAATAAATAAATAAATAAATAAATAAATAAATAAATAAATAAATAAATAAATAAATAAATAAATAAAAAAAGCAATGAGGTGGCACAGGACACCCGGGTAGAGCGAAGCTCTCTAGGAATTCGTCGAGTAAACGATGAACTACAGTCATATACAATAGCGGAAATGAATGAACATGAACAACAAATGAAAGCAATAGTATTTTTCTGATAAAATATAATATATTTCAGCTCATCGCAGTATTACAAAGCTTTATTTACAGTGGATTTTTTGATAAACATATTTTTATTAAACTTACACATGACCAAAACATGAAAGCAATAATATTTATCCTCGTTTAAATTTTGACTCGTTGGAGTATTCAATTTTTTTCTAACAGTGACAGTTTTTTACAAAGATATTTTCCCGAATATTTTCGTTGAACCTAATTGTTGCCATACTCTATCACGGAGATGATTGGTTTATGGTAACTGAAATATGAAATGTATGTTTGTGCTTGGATGTGGGTTAAAAAATGTGAAAAACTGCATCTATGGTTGTGTTATATCTTGTTGTAGATTCTGCAGGATTACTGCTCATTGTTAAATTTAATTCTTCGAAAAGTAAAGTTTTCAGCTGCGCAGACTTTTCATCTGCAAAATTGACATTGAAGTCTCCAGCCAAAATCAGTGGGAGCTTATAATAATTTTGTCCAACCTTCCTCAGTATACTCCAGAAGTGTTCGGTGGATGAACAAAATTATGTCCTCAAGTCTATTACCCGGCGATATGTAAAGGACTACTATAACTAGTTCAGTACCCTCCTCCATCCTACATGTGGCGGCACAAATGTCCCCGATACTTGAACTTCGCAACAATGAATCTGTATTACTCTTCATGATTATATCCACATCTGCGGTGACAATGGTAACTGTATCATTTAGATTTTCATAGATTGCTACTCCTCCAGTTCGAACCGCTGGTTTCGTTTATAATGCACAATGCACTTGAAATTCGGAATATCTATTACATTATCGTTCTACGTCTCGGTTAGTAATAGAATATTACTCATTTCACAAACGACATCTGTTAAGTCGAGTCTATGACTTTGCAAACTCTGGCAGTTGAATGTATATAACGAAATTCCATTTTTATTATTCAGGACATTCGCCATCACGTCAACCCTAGTTTCCAAAGTTTTTAATGACAATCTTTGAAATTCTCGTAAAGGAGATGCAGTCGCTACTGTTTCCCGTCGATTATGATGAAATCTGAATTTCTTGCTATCATCATCGGGCGTCACAATAAACAACCCATCCAAGCTCGTCACGCGCGATAGTGCAACATAAACCATTGATTGCGAATGCATTTTATGATATTTATAAACGATTTGTTGAAACGTTCGCAATTCAATGGGCACAGCAAAATTTCCTACTTTCTCTTGTACAACTAAACGAGCAGCTTTTTTTCTCAGTTGTTTCCCAATGTTTGGAAAACCTGGAAATTCTAAGCAAACTCTGCATACAATGTAGTCTTCGTTCAGTTGTACGTGCACCAACTGCCCAAGTGCACCATTTGCTAAGCCATCTGACACATCGATATTAGTGGATATAATATAATATTTACCTCTGACAAAAGTAATTTGACAAGGTAACCTTCCAGTATCAATCAAAGCCTTTGTGTGAAGAATTTGTCTAAAAGTAGCTTCTCGTGTTGCATTTTCAGCTCCAGTAATGACGTCATTGGCGGTGGAAATGTATTTATCTGGAGACTGCTGTAAAATATGATTGTTATAATTTTCGACATCTTTAACTTGCCAAAACAGGCGAACACCGTCAGGACACCGTATTTGAGTTTCGACTTTAGTAAAAAATCTAAATTCAATCAGCTCCAATTCTTCTCGTTCTAAAATGTCGCCGTTGCCTACTTTAGTGAGGATAGAAGCAAAAGCATCATTGGCCTGTCTCATGACCTCAGTAAGTTGATAATATTTCAAACTGCACCACAGATGAGGCCCCACCATACGGGATTTGATAGGTTTATAGATTGGAGTTGCTCTGAATGGTGCTAATTGCCGTAAATCGCCGATTAAAACGACGTCTATACCACCAAATTCAGAATTATGGTCTCCAGCAATTTGTTTCAAACTGTTATCGATCTTTGTTAACAATTCTGCAGTAGTCATGCTAACTTCATCAATGATCAGTACTTTCACATACTTGAAGAGAGATCTCTATAATTGGATATTTTCGGATGACAACGGCAGGAATTTTGAAAGGAAACCTGTTGTATATCTCCATAATAAGCCTAATCACAAATGTCTTACCACAACCAGCTGGGCCAGTGAAAAATATTTGGAATGGTGACTCATTTGGTGTTTGTAAAATGATGAATAATATGCATTAATAGCTTCTGTTGTCCACTGTTTGCTGATCTCATTAAATCGATAAATTCTTGCCTCTCCATCAAATTTTCCCTTTGTTTTGCAATCGCACCAAGTTTACTTAGTGCAGCACCTTGTAGATCAGCATTAATGTGGCCGTCTGGATTCCCAATCATTCTCTCATAAGGATCAGGTTCGAAGATAACGTTAGCCTAAAGTTACATCATTTAGAATTTCTGGTCTTCTCTCATATTTATCTAACCAATTTTGTTTCCATATATCGGTATAATCATCAGCCAAATCTTCCAATTCCTTGAGGGTTTTTCGTATCCTCTGACGTTCGGGGGGGTATATAGTAGGTATATAAACAGTTGCGACCGATGATTTCGCCATGGGTTCACGTAATAGAAACCAAGCAGCTTCCTGTGCTGACATCCCAATACTATTTAGTACATCAACACTCATCTTTCTTGTTGTTTGAACAATATCAATTTCTGGATTTTCGTCCATAATCGCAATGATTTGGCGTTGTAAATTGCTAATACCTCTGTTGTGTTTGTTAACATATTCAACAATGTATGCAGCGCAAGCGTACTCATCTTGGATGATCTGAAAATCCGTATTAGACCGCAAAGTATGCAAAACAAATGGATTGAAAGAATTGTGCCACTTTTCAGATGGTGCTCGGCGATAAAAGAGCTTTGGTTTTGTGATTTCAGCACGAAGAATGTTATAATAATGTTCATCTGAGACAATGTTATTATGAGCAAAAAAATGGTAGAAATCGGTATAATCAATGTTTTCCAAGTTTCTTCGAAGTATTCCATAGTGCTTCTTATATTTTTTAAAATCGTCTTCAGGAAAATCAGGATCATTTGGCAACATTGGTATTAGTCTTATTGTTTTTCGTGTTGGCATAAAGGGAGCTCCAAATCTACAGTTTTCTTTTTTATTCGGATCCATACGTTTGTAGCACGTAAACGTGTGCTTGTGACTCTGTAGTTTGATCAGTCCGGATGCCTCTGACGCTGATACAGAAACTAATTCGTTTATCATTTTGATGACATCATCGTTATTACTTTTTAGATCTGCGGGTGTATTTTCTAACCATAGGAGAATGTGAGCGTGCGGACTTCCTCGATGTTGAAATTCAATGCGTTTGAAATATTCGACAATCCTGTATTTACTGAATGGACTCCTCGTTTTTGACTGCAAAATGCTTAATAGAGTATTTACGAGTTTATTGAAATAAATGGCACACGTAACGGCATCATCATTAACTAATTTAGCTTTCTTCATATAATTCATTTCTGATATAAATTCATGTGAAACATCTGCCCCATTTTGTTTCAATTTATATAGCAATTTCAGAAAATCTGTTGTCAAAAGTTTAAGCTTTAAAGAATCGACAATGTCTGAAAATATTTTTTCTAAATTCTATTTTGAAAGAAATCGACCAAATGAACCAAAGGTTAAGTGCGAAATGAAACGCACAATCAATGACATAAGTCCGTTTAGCTGTAATCCAAGACGACTTTCTTATAGCGAAAAGGCTGAATTACAAAAAATAATTGACGAATACTTAAGCAAAGAATACATTAGGCCAAGTGAGTACATTGACACTTAACAAAAGAAAAGTTAACTCTCGAATAGCCCGTTGGGCTCTAGAGTTAGAAAACTACGATTACGTACTAGAACACAGGCCGGCATCGAGAAGGCAACATGTAGATGCTTTAAGTAGAAGTACTAACATTATGGTTGTGGAAACTGACTCATTTAAAGATATGCCAAGATGATGAAATTTTAAGATTGAAGTCAATGTTAGAAAAGTCTGAACACAGTTCAAATGAAATGCGAAACAGTTAAATTTTTTAAAAAACTACGAAATGCACGGGCACTTTCGCTAGTTTCGCAGTCGTCGATTGTAACGGATTGACTATCTCCTGCGGATTACTCTTCCAACACTCCTCAATCTTCACAGCAGAAGTAGTTGCCGTACTAAAATCAATCCAATTCGCCACCTAAGTACGGGTGAAGTTTGTCATCTGCAGCGATTGTCATTTTGCTCTAACCCAACCCATCCTACTCCTCTCTAACCTTACGCCCCACAACAACCATATCATCTTTAGTTTCTTGAAGCAATTGAATATATACAACTAATACATTATAAATATGTCGAGTCGATGGCCAAAGAAGCTAGCACTCCCCATTTTAAAATTAGTTATTATATTATAATCCCTTGTGTATAATAGCTTATAAATAAACCAGAGGGCCGGGGCTAACTTCGACCGCGTCAAAGTTTGTATACCCTTGCAACTTTTTTGGTAACTCTTTCCTTACCTATTAGCCATCAATGTGGAAGAACGTTTTATCTAAAAAGGCTTATGTTTGCGAAAGAATGGCCTACAATCATAGGAAATAACGAAGATATTGATCATAGTCACTGTTTTCCACCGATCGTTCCTATGGGAGTTCTTTGTTATAGTCACCCGATCTTTATCAAATTCGGCACAGTCATTAACAGATATATTAAACTAACAAATGTTTAATTTGAAATCATCGCCTTAAAAGTAACGAAGTTATTTACAAAAGTCACTGTTTTCGGCCGATCGTTTCTATGGGAGCTATATGATATAGTCACCCGACCTTTATCAAATTCGGCATAGTAATGAACAGATATTTTAAATTAAGAAATCTTTAATTTGAAAGCAATCGCCTTAAAAGTAAGGAAGTTATTTACAAAAGTCACTGTTTTCGGCCGATCGTTTCTATGGGAGCGAATTTATCAAATTCGGCATAGTAATGAACAGATATTTTAAATTAAGAAATCTTTAATTTGAAAGCAATCGCGTTAAAAGTAACGAAGTTATTTACAAAAGTCACTGTTGTCAACCGATCGTTCCCATGGGAGCTATATGATATAGTCACCCAATCTTGATCAAATTTGGCACAGTAGTTTATAAGCGTAATAAACTCTCTAATATTAATATTCTCTGAAAATAACGAAGTTATTGAGAAAAGTAACTGTTCGTGACTTTGACGTTTGTATGGGAGCTATATGATATAGTGGTCCGATCCGGCTGAATCCGAGATATACAACCCCTGCAATATATACAAGCCAACGTGCAAAATATCAGTGTAGCTCTTACGGTCTAGAAGGAACTTGCGCCGATCCAGACGGACGGACGGACGGACATGGCTATTTGAACTCGTCTCGTCGTGCCGATCAAGAATATATATACTTTATATGGTTGGAAATGCTTCTTTCCATGCGTTGCACACTTTCGAGATATACAACCCCTGCAGTATATACAAGCCTACGTGCAAAATATCAGTGTAGTTCTTACGGTCTAGGAGGAGTTTGCGTTGATCCAGTGCTGATCAAGAATATATATACTTTGTATGGTCGGAGATGCTTCGTTCTATGCGTTGCACACTTCTGACCAAAATTAATATACCCTTTTTGCAAGGGTATAATAAATAAATCAATAAATAATTAAATAAATAAATAAATAAATAAATAAATAAATAAATAAATAAATAAATAAATAAATAAATAAAAAGCAATGAGGTGGCACAGGACACCCGGGTAGAGCGAAGCTCTCTAGGAATTCGTCGAGTAAACGATGAACTACAGTCATATACAATAGCGGAAATGAATGAACATGAACAACAAATGAAAGCAATAGTATTTTTCTGATAAAATATAATATATTTCAGCTCATCGCAGTATTACAAAGCTTTATTTACAGTGGATTTTTTTGATAAACATATTTTTATTAAACTTACACATGACCAAAACATGAAAGCAATAATATTTATCCTCGTTTAAATTTTGACTCGTTGGAGTATTCAATTTTTTTCTAACAGTGACAGTTTTTTACAAAGATATTTTCCCGAATATTTTCGTTGAACCTAATTGTTGCCATACTCTATCACGGAGATGATTGGTTTATGGTAACTGAAATATGAAATGTATGTTTGTGCTTGGATGTGGGTTAAAAAATGTGAAAAACTGCATCTATGGTTGTATTATATCTTGTTGTAGATTCTGCAGGATTACTGCTCATTGTTAAATTTAATTCTTCGAAAAGTAAAGTTTTCAGCTGCGCAGACTTTTCATCTGCAAAATTGACATTGAAGTCTCCAGCCAAAATCAGTGGGAGCTTATAATAATTTTGTCCAACCTTCCTCAGTATACTCCAGAAGTGTTCGGTGGATGAACAAAATTATGTCCTCAAGTCTATTACCCGGCGATATGTAAAGGACTACTATAACTAGTTCAGTACCCTCCTCCATCCTACATGTGGCGGCACAAATGTCCCCGATACTTGAACTTCGCAACAATGAATCTGTATTACTCTTCATGATTATATCCACATCTGCGGTGACAATGGTAACTGTATCATTTCGATTTTCATAGATTGCTACTCCTCCAGTTCGAACCGCTGGTTTCGTTTATAATGCACAATGCACTTGAAATTCGGAATATCTATTACATTATCGTTCTACGTCTCGGTTAGTAATAGAATATTACTCATTTCACAAACGACATCTGTTAAGTCGAGTCTATGACTTTGCAAACTCTGGCAGTTGAATGTATATAACGAAATTCCATTTTTATTATTCAGGACATTCGCCATCACGTCAACCCTAGTCTCCAAAGTTTTTAATGACAATCTTTGAAATTCTCGTAAAGGAGATGCAGTCGCTACTGTTTCCCGTCGATTATGATGAAATCTGAATTTCTTGCTATCATCATCGGGCGTCACAATAAACAACCCATCCAAGCTCGTCACGCGCGATAGTGCAACATAAACCATTGATTGCGAATGCATTTTATGATATTTATAAACGATTTGTTGAAACGTTCGCAATTCAATGGGCACAGCAAAATTTCCTACTTTCTCTTGTACAACTAAACGAGCAGCTTTTTTTCTCAGTTGTTTCCCAATGTTTGGAAAACCTGGAAATTCTAAGCAAACTCTGCATACAATGTAGTCTTCGTTCAGTTGTACGTGCACCAACTGCCCAAGTGCACCATTTGCTAAGCCATCTGACACATCGATATTAGTGGATATAATATAATATTTACCTCTGACAAAAGTAATTTGACAAGGTAACCTTCCAGTATCAATCAAAGCCTTTGTGTGAAGAATTTGTCTAAAAGTAGCTTCTCGTGTTGCATTTTCAGCTCCAGTAATGACGTCATTGGCGGTGGAAATGTATTTATTGGAGACTGCTGTAAAATATGATTGTTATAATTTTCGACATCTTTAACTTGCCAAAACAGGCGAACACCGTCAGGACACCGTATTTGAGTTTCGACTTTAGTAAAAAATCTAAATTCAATCAGCTCCAATTCTTCTCGTTCTAAAATGTCGCCGTTGCCTACTTTAGTGAGGATAGAAGCAAAAGCATCATTGGCCTGTCTCATGACCTCAGTAAGTTGATAATATTTCAAACTGCACCACAGATGAGGCCCCACCATACGGGATTTGATAGGTTTATAGATTGGAGTTGCTCTGAATGGTGCTAATTGCCGTAAATCGCCGATTAAAACGACGTCTATACCACCAAATTCAGAATTATGGTCTCCAGCAATTTGTTTCAAACTGTTATCGATCTTTGTTAACAATTCTGCAGTAGTCATGCTAACTTCATCAATGATCAGTACTTTCACATACTTGAAGAGAGATCTCTATAATTGGATATTTTCGGATGACAACGGCAGGAATTTTGAAAGGAAACCTGTTGTATATCTCCATAATAAGCCTAATCACAAATGTCTTACCACAACCAGCTGGGCCAGTGAAAAATATTTGGAATGGTGACTCATTTGGTGTTTGTAAAATGATGAATAATATGCATTAATAGCTTCTGTTGTCCACTGTTTGCTGATCTCATTAAATCGATAAATTCTTGCCTCTCCATCAAATTTTCCCTTTGTTTTGCAATCGCACCAAGTTTACTTAGTGCAGCACCTTGTAGATCAGCATTAATGTGGCCGTCTGGATTCCCAATCATTCTCTCATAAGGATCAGGTTCGAAGATAACGTTAGCCTAAAGTTACATCATTTAGAATTTCTGGTCTTCTCTCATATTTATCTAACCAATTTTGTTTCCATATATCGGTAGAATCATCAGCCAAATCTTCCAATTCCTTGAGGGTTTTTCGTATCCTCTGACGTTCGGGGGGTATATAGTAGGTATATAAACAGTTGCGACCGATGATTTCGCCATGGGTTCACGTAATAGAAACCAAGCAGCTTCCTGTGCTGACATCCCAATACTATTTAGTACATCAACACTCATCTTTCTTGTTGTTTGAACAATATCAATTTCTGGATTTTCGTCCATAATCGCAATGATTTGGCGTTGTAAATTGCTAATACCTCTGTTGTGTTTGTTAACATATTCAACAATGTATGCAGCGCAAGCGTACTCATCTTGGATGATCTGAAAATCCGTATTAGACCGCAAAGTATGCAAAACAAATGGATTGAAAGAATTGTGCCACTTTTCAGATGGTGCTCGGCGATAAAAGAGCTTTGGTTTTGTGATTTCAGCACGAAGAATGTTATAATAATGTTCATCTGAGACAATGTTATTATGAGCAAAAAAAATGGTAGAAATCGGTATAATCAATGTTTTCCAAGTTTCTTCGAAGTATTCCATAGTGCTTCTTATATTTTTTAAAATCGTCTTCAGGAAAATCAGGATCATTTGGCAACATTGGTATTAGTCTTATTGTTTTTCGTGTTGGCATAAAGGGAGCTCCAAATCTACAGTTTTCTTTTTTATTCGGATCCATACGTTTGTAGCACGTAAACGTGTGCTTGTGACTCTGTAGTTTGATCAGTCCGGATGCCTCTGACGCTGATACAGAAACTAATTCGTTTATCATTTTGATGACATCATCGTTATTACTTTTTAGATCTGCGGGTGTATTTTCTAACCATAGGAGAATGTGAGCGTGCGGACTTCCTCGATGTTGAAATTCAATGCGTTTGAAATATTCGACAATCCTGTATTTACTGAATGGACTCCTCGTTTTTGACTGCAAAATGCTTAATAGAGTATTTACGAGTTTATTGAAATAAATGGCACACGTAACGGCATCATCATTAACTAATTTAGCTTTCTTCATATAATTCATTTCTGATATAAATTCATGTGAAACATCTGCCCCATTTTGTTTCAATTTATATACCAATTTCAGCAAATCTGTCCAGCCCGTTTCATTAGCACTCAAGGTCATAAAAACTGTTAAAGGAAAATCTGACGCGCTGCAGATCTAACGTCTGACAAATTTAAAAAAAAAATTTCCTACCGCGACCGACCGCGCCTAAGAGAGCTTCGCTCTAATAAATAAATTAATTAATTTATTAATAAATAAATAAATAAATGTTATATATGTGTACAATTTTGTATTGTCCAAAAAGATAGAAACCCAAAAATACGTGTTCGTCTTCTGTGAAGTAAAAACTAAACTGCGTGTTTCTGCGATATATAATGTATGTTAATATCCTTGCAACTTTTTTGGTAACTCTTTGCTTACCCAAAGGGAAAAAACATTTTTTCTAAAAAGGCTGAAGTTTGCGAAAAGAACGGCCTACAATCTTAGCATAGGGAATAACTAAGATATTGATCAAAGTCACTGTTTTCCATCGATCGTTTCTATGGGAGCTATATGATATAGTCACCCGACCTTTATCAAAAATTTTAAATTAAGAAATGTTTAATTTGAAAGCAATCGCGTTAAAAGTAACGAAGTTATTTACAAAAGTCACTGTTTTCAACCGATCGTTCCCATGGGAGCTATATGATATAGTCACCCGATCTTGATCAAACTTGTCAGTCGTTTATAGGCGTAAGATTAAGTTTCACGATAATAGCATAGAAAATAACGAAGTTGTTGAGAAAAGTAACTGTTCGTGACTTTGACGTTTGTTTGGGAGCTATATGATAAAGTGGTCCGATCCGGCTGAATCCGAGATATACAACCCCTGCAGTATATACAAGCCTACGTGCAAAATTTCAGCTCTGTAGCTCTTACGGTCTAGGAGGAGTTTGCGCTGATCCAGACGGACGGACGGACGGACATGGCTATTTGAACTCGTCTCGTCGTGCCGATCAAGAAAATATATACTTTATATGGTTGGAAATGCTTCCTTCCATGCGTTGCACACTTCTGACCAAAATTAATATACCCTTTTTTTCATGGGTAGGAGGAGGAGAGTGTGTATTAAAAGTTAGTAATGATGTTGTTTGCGAATTTTTGCGGTTCTTGCGGTATTTTGAATTTGTGGATCACATTAAGGGGCCGCAACTTTACCGTTTTGCAAACTGTAAATTTGGTTCATTTACGGAATGTTCGCTAACCAATAAAAACATATGTGAAATTAAAAGGAAAATTAAAACATTTGAAATTTACATCATATTTAAAACATTCACGGTGGCTACCAACGAGATTAAAATTTGGTTTGGACAATACGGACAGTCTTCGATTGGGTAGACCAAAGCTAAATTTTGATAAAGCAGGGCTCCCTTTTAAAAGAACACTAGCTGCCGATGTTGCAATGAACAATAAGGACGACACCAAACTTTTGATTCATGCATCGTTTCAAGTTTAACATTAAATGCGAGTTACGGATACGATGGATCAACTGGACAAAGTATGTACAAAATAATATTTAAAACGAACGAACCGGATACTGTTGATCAATCTTTTTTTATACCCTTGCAGAGGGTATTATAAAATTGGTCAGATGTTTGTAACGCACAGAAGGAGACGTTTCCGACCCCATAAAGTATATATATTCTTGATCAGCATGAGAAGCTAAGTCGATATAGCCATGTCCGTCTGTCCGTCTGTCCGTCGGTGCGTACGCGTTTTACTCAGCCATCTTAAGAGCTATCGGGATGAAATTTTTTTGGGAGCTTTTTTTTACCCGGGTGAGATAAAGTATGAAAATCTTTGGGATCGGACTACTATATCATATAACTCTGGAACAAAAATTTTTGCAAAAATTGGAGTATCCCCATGAAATTTACCAATATAATAGAATTTGATATAAAATCTCAGATCCCAAAATTTGACCCTGATCGGATAAATAGAACACAAGTTACAGTCTATATAAATCGGTTCAATCGCTGCCGGCAGCTCTGCTTGCTGCCTACTACGTCATCATCAAATCAACAGAGCACATGCATACACACACAGACGCAACGCTACATAAACTGTATGTGTATGCGTGCGTTGCTTTGCTTAGGGAATGAGGGAAGAAGAAGAACAAATTGTACATAGTATGAAGAGTAAAATTGTTTTGTTTGTATATTAATGAATTGAGTTGCAGAAAACAAATTTTGAACATGTGAAATTATTATTGTCAAGGACTGCAAGGGTATATAAACTTCGGCATAGCCGAATTTAACTTCTTTGATATTTGTTACTACTGTGATACCTCTGAAGCCTATAGATGAAGCAGGAAACATTTTTTGGAATAATATTCCGTAAGATTTTGCCGACCCCAGGAAAAACTGCACTTGTGTAGTACCAATTTCAAATGAAAGGAAGGTCATCGTTGTATACGACCTTTACATGACTTTAACAGAGGTTTCCAGTTTCGAACGTTTTAACGGACATAAAATCTAGCCAGTTGTATTCAATTTGTGGTGCAGGCCTAAAACAATATATGGAAACCTATGACACAAATTCTTTGAAGCCAAACCCTCGGCATCTTCACTATGGAATAAGTCCATTTCCCACTTCGATATGCATTTTTCAATTGCTGCTCAAAATATCATATAGATTGCGAATTTAATAATGGCAAGTAAGAAACGAAAAAGACAAATAAAAATGAAGTAAGTAAGTCGACTCGTCGACTTGGGTATACCATACACCAGGTAAAACAAATATTTCAAATTTCGAAAACCAAATGTATGTCTATTAAATTGTTTTTACATGCTTCATACTATGTGCTATCTCGCTCACTCTACAAACACACAAGCACTCTAGCGCCGCCACAAGCCAACGGCCAATTCTGGCTTTCTGGACCGCATATTTTGCATGTTTCTAGTCCGATTTCAATAAAATTTGGTAGTTCGGTAGACTGCCGAATTTAAATGCGATAGTCAAAAAACTACAGGAGGAAATCGGTTTTTTCTAAATTATGGAGGCGGAAATGGGCGTGGCAAAATATGATTTATAAATTGGTTTTTGAGAAATCAAATGTATTAAATGTCTGTCTGCAGCAAATAAATTTGCAATAATCCCAGCAAGACCAGTAAAGACTATCTTTACTGTTACTGTTTACTGTTGTGACAGTGTAATGCATTTTAAATGTGTTGGTTACACAGTCAAGGTGAGGGATAGTATTGCACTGGGTGGCGGCCTTAAATGGGGCTGTGATTCATTTCGTGGCTTAAAGCTCGAAATGCGAGGTTTTATGAAACGAACTGGGGATGCACTTAAAACCCAGTCAGCTGGCGTTCATAAGCTCCAAGAGGAGCTTTTGGCGATGGAGGTTCAATTCAGAAGTTCTAAACTTTTGATTGAATCTCCGACGCGTTTGAGGGCGCGTCCCTCAGTCCGTCGGCACATAGATCCCTACTAGTTCGGGCTTCCGACAATGCCCCAATTTCACAAAAATGCACAGCAGCTGATATCGTCTAGCAGTCCGGCTTTGGCAGGTGTGGAGTTTCTTTCCGTTTTCCCTGGGGACAGTATCCCACCTATTAACAGGATATCTGATGTAGTGTCCGAACCGTCCGGGCAAACTTCCTTCCCTTATGGTGGTTCTACCCAAAAAGCAAATTATTATTTCTAAAAAGTCGTCGCCTACATCCAGGGCAAAGCTTAAGCCCCAAACATTCACCATTTGGAAGCTATCCAACTTATATCCTCATATCTCTCTGACAAAGACTTGCTCGTTGTTTTGGGAGGTTTTAATTTACCTGAGAATGCCTGGATTACTGTTGCCCTCCTCGTCCCATTGTTTCATAGATGGTCTCCTTGAGTTGTCCATAACTCAAGTAATTCCTTTTAGGAAAAGTCGTGACGTATTTGTGTTGGATTGTTCCAACTGCTGTGTTTTCAGAACAGATCCCTTAGATTTACAAATCTGGATGTAACTATTGACCATCCTCTTGGGGTTAAATCTAACGTTACTAACTCGATGCCTCTAAACCTATGTTTTCGCAAGAAAAACTTTACTGAACCTTTTTAAATAAATTATTGGTCAAATCTGTATTCTCGCACGGATATGACCCTTCGGTTTCTGTCTTCTATTGAACTCTTTATTCGTTTTTCGATGTTTGTGTCCCACGTACGCCCCAAGGATGGTCCGACAGGCCTCCTTGGTTCTCACGTGAGTTATGTAACGTTAAGAACGGAAAATCGAGATACTATAAAAAATTTTAAAAATTGGTTAAATCCTTGATTTTTATCTTCAGCGATGCATCGCTGAATGTGTCTTACGTTGACAGAGGCTTAAAATTGCTTAGGATCTCGAGAAAACCTGAGTTTAAACTCAAACCCTCTACGATTTATCAATCGAATCCTTCGTATCCGTATCACTTGAAATCGTCTAATTGCATCTTAAACCCTGTGTTTGATGAAAGTTCGGCTCTTAGCGTTCTCAGTTCCCTCAAACCAGTATATGCACCTAGCCCTGATAGAATACCAGGCTGCGTATTGAGGTTTTGCAGGGGCCGTTTGTAAGCCACTACTTAATTTTTTTGCACTGTCCGTCTCATCTTCCGCTTTTCCCTCCATTTGGAAGGAATCATATATTATTCCTCTTCATAAAAATGGCAAAAAGTCCGAAGCCTCCTATTGCGAATACATCTGGCAGCCTACTTTGTCACCCGCCAATCTGGCAACCCTATACGCACAAGACGCACTCTCGGATATGGCACCGTCTATGCCGGTGGTACTTCTCTTCGTTTTACCACAAATAATCTATTCCGAAAAACTCCGGAGAAAACAGTGAGTCATATTCAAGTATGTACATACAAGAAGCGAGTCTTACACGCACAAGCCTAAAGGTATGCAGAAGTTTTAAGTCGCAAGACTTAAAACTAACAAACGGCGAAACTACAGCAATTAATGGAATCGGATCGGTAACTTTTAAACCAAACTGTTAGTTTTCGGCAAACCTTTTAAACACACTGTATGTACCAGATATTAGAGAAAATCTACTGTCAATAGCGAAGATATGTGACCACGGCTTCAACGTGTTATTTAAGAAAAAATTTTCTGAAATAATACAGGTATCCAATGGGCAAGTAGTTTGTGTTGCACAGCGAAAACATGACCTAGGAAATGGGTGAAAAAAGCCATTTAGCAGTCGGAAATAAAACAAGTATCAGAGAGTGGCATGAACGTTTTGGCCACTTAAACGAAAAGGACTTAAGAGATGTCATCCAAAAAGGAAGCGTACATGAAGCATGCGTAAATATAAATGAGGAATCATCGTATTGAATCTATCAAACATTTGCGCACATTTGGTCAAATTGTATACTCGCTTGACAAAGCGCAAAAAGTAAGTTCAGTCCAAGGTTACTGTAATGATGCCAAAGCCTACAGACTATATGATCCCGAAGCCAAAATGGTACTAAGAAGTCGTGACGTCACATTCACAAATATTTTTGGCAACGATCATGAATTTGAAGAATTCCCAGAGCTAAGCGCAGTCAATGCGGAATATCAAGAGGAACATAGTCAGGAAGAGGATTTTCAGAAGGAGCGTATCGTTCCCGAGGAAAATACCCAAGAAGAGAATGCCGATATGGAAGAAAATATCCAAGAAGAATCAGTACTACAAAGTCGTGGACCTGGAAGACCCAGAAAAGTGCATACAGGGAAACCTGGTCGCCCCAAGCTCATCTGTAAACCGAAAATCCAAATCCAGTCAATCATCGGAAATGAGCCTGAACCGGAGTCTGATGAGAGAGATGAGTTTTATGAGGTATCGTCACTAATAAGCATCGGAGATGAATCGTCAACACGCGTAGCTCTAAGTGTTCCAAATGGAATTGAGTGGAGAAACGCCTTGATAAGTGAGTATAACGCGCTACAAAAGAATAAGACTTGGGAAACTGTGAAGCGAGAGAGGAATCAGAAAGTCATAGAAACCAAGTGGGTTCACCGCACAAAGTATAAACCAAACGGTGAAGTTGCTTGCCGCAAGGCTCGGTTAGTAGCAAAAAAAGAGGGAATTGATTATAATGAAACTCTTCCCCTGTAGCTCGTATAGGATCAATACGAACACTGATAGCAATCGCCGTGGAACTTGACCTCGACCTCCATCAATTTGATTTTAACAGCGCATATCTAAATGGGGACATAGAGGAAGAATTGTATATAAAGGTTCCACCAGAATTCACCGAAATACTTACGGAAAAAGAAAAGCAAAAATACACCGACGATAAAGTATGTAAATTAAAGAAAGCTTTGTATGGTTTAAAGCAGAGTGGGCGTCAGTGGTATAAGAAACTGGATCACAAATTAAAGGAAATGAACTTGAAGTCACTCGCAGCTGATCCTTGCGTGTTTATGAAAAAACAAGGTAATGGGGTTATTATCGTTTCAGTGTATGTCGATGATCTCATAGTCGCAACGAATAATAACAAGCTACTAACACGGCTGAAAGTCGAATTAACACGTAATTTTGAAATGAATTTTGAAGGAAAACTGTCTTATTGCCTGGGTATCGAATATCATTAAAACAAGAACAAAGGTGAATGTTTTTTGGGTCAATCAAGGTATGTAAAGGATATACTAAAGAAATTTAACATGGGAGGCTGTAAACCAGTGAGCACACCTATGAACACCAACGAGAAAATTTCAAGTCATATGTGCCCAAAGAGAAAACCGGGCCTAGATGAAGTATCAACCGTCCCATATCAAAGCAAAGGGTACTCAAGACCATGGACTAATATATAAAAAAGCCGGAAAAGATTTGGTTGTCTATGCTGACGCCGACTGGGCTGTTAATATTGATGATCGTAGATCTTTTACCGATTTCGATTTTAAGATGACAAACGCACCAATAAGTTGGGAATCCCGTATGCAGCGAACTGTTGCTCTTTCTAGCACAGAGACCGAATACATTGCCCTATCTGAGACGTCTCTTTAGAAGAGGATGTACATCTAAGATTTTTCCTACAAGAGATTTTTGGCTCGCTTCGTGCCACAGTAATCTACTACGACAATCAAGGAGCTGGCCAACTCACACGAAATCCTCTATTCCACAAAAGGACAAAGGGAACTGGTGGACAAAGGCGACCTTCGCATTGATTACATCTTAAATAGTGAAATGCCCACAGACGTTTTAATCAAAGGACTAGGAACAGCAAAGCATGAGTCCTGTGTGACACTGTTGGGAGTACAAAAAATAGACAAATATGGCGGCATCTGAGGGGAAGTATTGCGAATAATCTGGCAGCCTACTTTATCACCCGCCCATCTGGCAACCGCATTCGCACAAGACGCACTTTCGTATATGGCACCGTCTGTACCGGTCGTACTTATCTTCGTTTTACCACAAATAATCTCTTTCACTCTTTTCACTCGGTCAAAGGATTCAAGATTGCTTTGCAAACTGAAATCATTTATAGTGACTTCAGCAAGGCCTTTGACTCTGTTAATCATACTCTGCTTTTATATAAAGTGAACGCACTTGGCATCCCCAGCCTTTTGCTTGATTGGATTCTTCAATATCTTTCTAAGCGTACACAAAAGGTCCTCTTTAAGTCTTTATTTTCTAAGACCATTCAAGCGACCTTCGGAGCACCTCAGGGTAGTCATTTGAGTTCATTGCTATTCACGCATTTTATAAATGATCTTCCATTGGTAGTGACGCATTCTCGTGTGCCTATGTACGCGGAAGGTGTTAAGCTCTGCCTCAGTTATAATGAAAAATCACCTTCTTGCTTGCTTTAATCCGATCTTAATGACATTCAGAATTGGTGTGGAACCAAACTATTAAGCCTCAACGGCTCTAAATGTAAGGTTACGTCTTCTTATATATGCACTCCAAACAGTGCAATTTAATATCCTAACGAAACTTTTTTAGTGCGGTAATATATTATTAATGACTTAGATGTTCTTATGGACCAAAAATTAACTTTTAATCCTCATGTTTCTACTACGGTTAGCCAAGCTATGAGTGTTCTTGAGTTTGTAATACGATGGTAAAAATAATTTGACCATCCGTACAGAAGCAGAATTCCTTTTACTTTCTTAGTCCATCGTATCTTAAAGACGCAACAAAGTAAAATTGGTGGTAAAATTTATAAGCCATTTCTGCTTTTTGCTCTTCATGTGCAATCGTATTCCAGTAGGCTTCTTTTAATCAATCTTCCTTCTCTACGTGAACCTTTTCAAGTCCTATGCTCTGATTACAATCTTCTTTATCCCGTAATCAGATCAGAAGCCTCTCTTTCTTTTCGAAAAACCTCTATTCTCGTAATTAGCTTGTAATGTACAGGAATTTCAGTTATTTAAAAATTCAACTGAATTCGATTAGTATTTTTTGTTGTTATCGATATTTGATAAAGTGGTGAGAATCAAAATGTAGGTATCGATCGGTTTGCTTTACATTATTCTTCTAGAAATGCAGTTTGGATAAAACAATAAGAAAATTTAGGCAAAAGAGACTTATTGAAAGGTGTGGTTGTTGGAAAGGATTATTAACCCGATTGGGGAGTGCATCATAACCCCTACGGGTGTGCGAAAATAATATTATACGCTCGTATGTGTGCTCAAGAGATTGATGATTTCCAATATCAGCATGACGTCGATTTCACCTAAGTCTTGGAATAGTAACAGTTCCTTTTTGTGAATGCCGTAAGCATTCCAAAGACATAGATTTAGGAAAGCCATTATTTATTATCTATAGGCTTCTGGATAAGCAGCTTTTGATTCCGCATCAGTTCCTGCCTGTGAAACTTTGTTTCTGTTGTTGATGTTGACAACGGACTCAACCGAAAACCTATTTTCGGCCAACGCTATTTCTTATGTTATAACCCCTTTAAATCAACCTGAAACCCTTTACTGCTCTTTAGTTGGTACCTATAAAAGTTGATATTGGCATTACGGAGATAATTTTTGATGGTGCTAGAATTGTCCTCAGTTTGTGTTTGACATTTAATTTTCTTATCTTTCCCTTATTGAGAGGGGTTACAAAAAAGTTTTTTAACCCCACTATTTTTACTAGTTTCGAAATCGGGGCGGTAATGTATAATGGGGGTTGTCTAGCCGATTTAACGATTTCTAAAGCGCCGTCTTGGGTGTCTTGCTGATCGGCAAGAATTTTAAAACGGTTCCCGCTTTCCACTCCTATGCTACTCGTTCATTTGGTTTGGTTACTTTCGGCGTATTGCCACTTTTTTTCTTTTACGGGCTTAGCTTCCGCTTAGATATTATTATATCTATCCATTCCGATTTGGACAGAAGGCGTTGAATTTATTGTTATGGTTGGCTCGGGGTGACTTGGCTTTGACGGCTTGAGACAGGTCAATACTTCTGCAGACGTTCCAGTAGTTGCTGACAACGAGCTGACGGTGCTGGTCGGTGACCCAGTTATCAATATTGATGGAGATTGCTGTTGGTTGCTGAGTGGCTTGCATTTTCGAGGTTAGTCCTTACGGTAGCACTTGGTGGGATCGGCGACATCACTGAAAAGTACGCGTTGTTGCGTTGTCCCGAGAGTCGACGCTCACGTTGTTGTTGTAGAATTTGTACTTGTAGCTGTTGCTGGTGGGGATCAAGAGTGCTTGGGTCGACATGGCTTTTCCAAAATTACTCAGTGTCTTATTGCAACTTACTATTTATTGCTATTATATCAAACTAATAGCAATATGATTGTAAATATGCGCCTCTGAGGCGACTGAGAGCCCCACGCAATTTTTTTCCAAACGCGGTCTTGTTTTATACTAAAATTAGCTGAGTGCATTAAAAAACACGTCTGCACGCGGTGGCGGTTCATAACAGATTACATATTACCAGGTGATTCCGGTAATACCTCACCAACCGCATTCACCACCAAGCTCGTCAACGATATCAGTTGCTGTAACTTGGGAGTAGACGCTGGCGGATCAAGAGATACACCACAAGGGTTGATCCGTTTGCGTTTTAGAGACTCATTCATAAGCGATAAGCAAAAAAAACACGTCGGTCCTCTACAACGAGTGAAAAGATATTTTGATATTTTTCCGAGAACTGTCGTTGAAAATGGAATTTTGGGTTATATAACAAATAGTTAACACGAAGTGTGTACGGAATATGCGCTAGCTATATCAAAAAACCAAATATTGTTGTTGTTGTGGAATTGGCCGTGGTTTTTATTATTTTTTATTTTTTAGAGAGCTTTATTGTTTTATTCTTTTAGGCACGTTTTTCTTCGCCATTTTTTTTATATAGAGTGTGACCATCTCCTTTCTTACAACAAAATGATAATTGACTTATATACTAGATTCAAGAACAGAAATAGTATTTTTTAGTAATATAGCTTAAAAACAAAAAAAATTGTATTTTCTGCGACATATTTCCGCACCCTAGTGTTGAGCCAAGTCTTATTTCGCGGGATTCCAGTCCTGCATAGGTTTTTTACTGGCCGACGATAAGTGTTTTTTGTTGTTTTTATGTCTGCTACTCTCACTATTCCATCTTCTCCTGGGTGTGTTTTGACCACTATTCCAATTGACCATTCACCTCTTGGTGTCATGCATTTTACTAGGACGAGTTCACCCTCTTTCAGGTTGTCGCAATTCTTTTCCCATATTGATCTGTTAACTAAACTTGTTAACTTAACTTGGGATATATTCCTTAATGAATCGTATCCAGAAGGCTTCCATTAACATTTGCGTCATCCTCCATGTCTTCTTCTCACTGGAACCGTTAAGATCCACTTTGTTGTATGATTATATCATTGGGGCATAATCCTAAGCCGTCATTTGCATCATCCGAGACGAGATTATACGGTCGACTATTTACCAAATGCTCCGCTTCACAAACAAAGAGTTTGCAGCACTTCGTCAGTGGGATTACTTTCGACGCATACATAGTACGGCCTCTAGTCTTCTTTTAAAGCATCCAATTAGCCTTTCCCAATAATCCATGCCAACGGATGTGAAGGGTTTTTGAAATGTAGAGAACCTCTCCTTGGGTAATAGACCCATTTGCGCTTAAACCGGTTTGGCTTTGCGTCGTGTTCACCACATACATTCGTTGATAATTCTTTTGATCTTGGTATTCATCTTCAGCATCTAGTACTGCGACTTGAATTTATGAACGATGATGTATTCCGGTATGCTGTACTTCGTTGTAAAAATGTTGTACCATCAACTTTGTGAATACTTGTTCTCCATCCAACACAATAGGACTTGTCGCGACAACGCCTTCTGCACGTATTATTCGGCTGTTTATGCGTAGAATTTCATCTTCACTCATAGAAAGACAATATTTAGTGAGGCGTAAACCCCCCATAGATTATGTCATTGTGAAAACATTCCGCTTGGACATGGAGATACCATTTCGATAGATACCAATTCCATCGGAGTTCCATCTTTTAACGTTTCGCTTTTACATTTTCTATAAATCTTTTGACCCATGCTGTGGCTCTTACTAGTTTTGTGAACTTCGAAATTCTATTTCCAGTATTTTAAATGGGTGGTCCAGCATTATAAGCCCTGGCTCGGTTGGTGCCTTTAATTTTGGCTGTAACAACATCTTTTTATCCAATCCAAGAAAGGCTGGACCTTGTTGCCATCTGTCTGTGGCAACTTTTACGGGAGAATGTCTGGTTATAATATCAGCAATGTTATCCATGGTTGGAACCCAATTCCATTCTGCCCTCTTGAACTTGCAGCATGACGTCATATTTTGTTGCGGCTTCTGCACCCTTGTAACTTACTCGAATATATGTTTTGCTGCTAGCGTCGCAAAAAACGTGTAGTTTAACTTTCGTAGCAATAGATAAATGTTGGGAGTAACAACTTGGTATACTAACATCATCTAGTGTTTTCAGATCGTTTAACCACTCTTGCCACTTTTTGGCAGGGTCGCCTTTAATGTCATCATCCCATTTAATGCCGAGTTCCCAAATATTACGCATCAAAATCCGACCTTTTATTGTTACTGGAGTCACCATTCCCAAGGAATCATATATTGAGTTGACTGCTGCAAGCACCTTTTTTTTTGTAGGCATTCTTGTTGCATTTAATATGTCCTCGCTTATGCTGTGCATTGTAGTTGTTGAGAAAATAAATTTGACTCTTTGGGCATCCCAAATCATGTCAAAAACCTTTTGAGATATGTCTCCTTTTTCGACCAATCGAATCCGTGTTAACGGACTACGTAGATCTTCGGGTATTCCCTGTAAGACATGATTATTACAAATAAAATTTCGAATTTAAAAATGTCCCGCTGCGTGTATTTTAATTATACACGGACTATCCGTTATCACGGATTCGATTGGGCGAAAAAGGAGACATATGGCTTGTGTTCCTTCTGGTGCCTCACTTTTGTGTATCGCCGCATTGTGCAATCTGCAGTTACAAGCTTTGCCGTTCTTTTTTCGCTTCATGTAGTTTGAATTCCCAACTACTTTTCGCGTTGAAGATATGGTATGACCATTACAACTGTGGATTCTTTAGCGAAGTCTGCTGATGATAGAACTTGGTGGTTCGTTAAATAGCTATACAGACAACCTGCTCACCTTTTGTGCTGCCTATGTTTTTTAATCTTATAAATTATTAAGATTTATTGACCTGAAACCCCGCTAAAACCCAGTTTTGATTGAAAAATATTTTGAAAAAAAAATCAGACATCAATATCAAATTTTAAAAATTAACCTAATTAACCTAATTGAATGTTACAGCACCACTCTTTTTACATTTTTAGGGTATATTAATTTTGGTCAGAAGTGTACAACGCATAGAACGAAGCATCTCCGACCATACATATATTCTAGATCGACGAGACGTCCGTACGTCCATCCGCATCAACGCAAACTCCTCCATTTCATGTAGACTTGTTTATACTGCAGGGGTTGTATATCTCGGATTCAGCCGGATCGGACCACTACATCATATAGCTCCCATACAAGCGCCAAAGTCACGAACAGTGACTTTTCTCAATAAATTCATTATTTTCTTGGCTATTGTCGTGAAACTAAATGTTAGAGAGTTTATTATGCCTATCAACGACTGTGCCAAATTTGATCAAGATTGGATGACTATATCATATAGCTCCCATAGGAACGATCGGTCGAAACAGTGACTTTTGTAAATACCTTCTTTACTTCTAACGCGATTGCTTTCAAATTTAACATTTGTTAGTTTAATATATCTGTTAATGACTGTGCCGAATTTGATAAAGATCGGGTGACTATATTATATAACACCCATAGGAACGATCGGTGGAAAACAGTGACTTTGATCAATATCTTAGTTATTTCCTATGCTAAGATTTTAGGACGTTCTTTCGCAAACTTTAGCCTTTTTAGAAAAAACGTTTTTCTACTTTGATGGCTATAGGTAAGGAACGAGTTACCAAAAAAGTTGCAAGGGTTTACAAAAATATATAGACCCGGCGCTCTGGTTTTTGAGGATGTTTGTGGGTAAAGGAAGAGCAACAAAAAAAAGCTGTCACGGTATGTATAATTTTGGCGTTGTCGAACTGAGCCCCGGCCCTCTGGTATATACAAAATTGACTGCAGAGCTAGAGGACATTGGAAAATATATATATTTAAAGTCTATGAAATAGTACAGAAATTGTACATAAAACCAACTGCATCAGAATGAATCATTAATTTTTAGTCCCTACTTCCATTAAAGTATATCAAATTCAGAGTGATATGAAAAAAATGTGTAGCATGTTCTAGAATAACAACATTGCAATGTATACAAATATATTGTATCAATTAGTAACAATATTTATGTGCGCAACATTCAAGTACATTGGCCTCTTAAGCAACATAACCACCCATGAGTGCATGGTGCTGGACAATTGCTGCGTCGGCAAATATAACACGCGCGGCCACTCAGGCCCAATATGCAATATGATACATCCTCACTCTCTCGCTGCGGCGACATATATACATACATGCTCTTATGTAAACATTATACATTTATACATTTATACATTCATACATTTATACATTCATACATTTATACATAAATATGTTTATACATAAGCGCAGCTACGCGGTTTTAGCTATAGAGAACAATTGTAATAGAATTAAGAAATATTCAATAAACCATACTCAAACTGAAAAGACCTGCTTGTGTCTTTCATTTTGCAAACACAAAATATCACATCTTGAAAGATACAACAGCGGACGTATTACAAATGAAATGAAAAAAAGTAAATCAAAATCAAGTGAAAAAGCATGAGTCATCAATGGACTTATGTACAATATGTCTGAGGGTATTACTAGGCTTATTAGCTATTTTTATAACACCAAGTCGCCAAGATGTATGTATCAGGTAAATGGTTGCTTTTCCGACCTCATACCTTACATATAATCATAGTAGAAAAACGTTTTAGTTATTTATTCGAATTCATAAATTTTCGACCGGTTGTTCCAATGGGAGCTTTATGATACAGTCACCTGGTTTTGAGGAAATTAATCGAAAACCGGTAATAGGTATATCAAACTGACAAGTTTTAACTTTTATGACAACAGCTTGGTACTTCAACGGTCTAAAAAGAGTTCCGGACTGGGTGAGGCTGATTAAGAAAATATTTACTTTATATTGGCAAAGTTAAAACATTTCCAGAAGATTTGAATAAATGGTGGAGATGTCTTTCTCGCAATAGAGAAACATCACAATAAACAGTATCCAAATACTACAAGGCAATAACAATAAATTCGCAGGCCATCAGGGCATTTAAAACAAACTGAGACACAAAACAGACACAAACGCCTGCTATCAGGACTGCAGACAAAGGGCAATCAATGCACTTCCAAACAAATCTCATCGCCAATAGATCAGCAACCAAAACATTGGCCTTGTTAAGTTACAAAGTTGGCACAAACGGTTATAACTAGGCTAGCTTATGGTTAAACCAGACCGACTTACTGGAGGCTGTAGATGCAATCACAACGTATTTGTCGATTAGAGAATTATGAACAGGGTAGAGAAAATTCTGCACTATCTATATCACAGCACTCAAATAGAAGTGACCAACAACTATTTTACGATAATATCTACGACTGAGATGAAATTTCAATGAATCGGTAACAAAATTGTAAGATATAATAACCTCAATGGAAGGATGATAGGAATCCTTAGGCTTCACAAGTACCTATGTGTGAGATACCGACAGTATAGTGTGAGATAAAAACCAATCAAGGTTTTTTTTAGAAGAGTTAAGTAAAGAATTCAAGTGGTATTAAGGGGATTCAAGTAGGCTATCAAGAAAAACAAAAAATGTCGCTCTCCTTGTGTCAAACTAAAAAAAGCTGTGGTTTAAAGGGCTGGTCGGCGACAGCACCCTCAAGACTGATCTGTGGTTTCTATTGTCCAACGCTCATTCTACAAGCATAAAACCAAACCTTGGGACCTCATTTTACATGCTGCCAATCAATTTATTATCAACACAAAACAGCCAGTACGTTGCAGAGCTCATCTTGGCCTACGCCGCAGTTTCACCTGGCCCTTTATCATTGGCAGAATCCAAGTAGCCATTATTGCAGCTGACTTTTTAAACAAAAATAAATTTCTCATTGATTTAACTAATAACCTTCTTATTGATTCCATCACATTACTTTAGAGGCCTGGATTCTTTGGAATATCATAAATAACATCATCGCTCGGTTTCTCAAATTTCTGAAAACCATGGTCTTAGTTTTATCCTTCGTAAATAAAAATTTTAAAAACGATAACTCAGCTTCATTGTCTTTGTCTTCCGTCACCGGACGCAAAACTAACCCTAACTTGTGACGCTTCTGACTGTCCTTTGGCGCGGTCGGGACTTTTCAGTTGACAGTCTCAAACCAGTGTTCATGGCAAAGGAAGACAATCTTTCCGATACTCAAGACATGAAACGGTCTACACCAAGGACATATGAAAAAAATTATCGAGTTCGTTTTTCAAAATCAAATTTATAACTATGTTATGGGGAGTACTGTGGCCATACTGAAAATACTCAGTTTTTAAGCAGGGGAGAGTGGGGCTAATCGGCGTATCCAATTAAACAATAGAGTTTAATTATTTAGTTACAATGAATCCGACTGTCCCTTGCCGCTGTCAAAATGTAAGTGATTTTGTTACGCATGCAATTAAAGCTAAGCAGCGTGGTTTGTGCAAATATCGAATAACGGATGTACCAACGTTGCGTTTACAAACAAATGCGTACTTAAAGAAGAATAGAAGATATACAGTGGTTCAATTACATGAATATTGACTTAAACTATGTAAAGTCGTTTAATTCCCAAACAACCCCAAAAACCAATTTTTTTTTTCCTCAAGAAATAGTTTTAAAAACATTAATTGAATTTTTAACTTTGATCGATGTTAACTTAAACAGGTTCCGACATTTATTAACTTACGGTGTGAAATTCTTTTTTTTTTAAGTTCACACAGTTTTAAAATTTTTAGTTTAAAATGCTAAAACTAAGGGTGGGGCAATATGGCACACTAGTAGAAATTTAAATATGGCATTTTAAAATCATAACTATATTTGAATAAATGTCAGATATATAAACTAGTTATTAATAATGAAGCAAGTAAGTCGACTCGTCGACTTGGGTATACCATACACCAGGTGAAACAAATATTTCAAATTTCGAAAACCAAATGTATGTCTATTAAATTGTTTTTACATGTTTCATATAGCGGACGTTGACGATACTATGCGCAGTACGTTCAAGTGGCCCCTACGACACCAGGACATAGCCTGTTACGCGCGAGCCCAAGCACCACCTCCCACCCGACCGACCGAGGGGTGCAGCCGTATAACGCACGGCACGAATCGCGTGGACAAGTACACAATAGAAAAAACAGACAAACAAATAATACTACAGCTATCTATTAACTAAATGGGATAGGATAGATGTTTTAAGCATATTAATAGAAAACTCTGAGCCGATTACAGGGAATAGAAGGTTGTAATCAGAGCAGAGGACCCTAAAAGGTTCATGCATAGCATAGTTAGAAGAACAACGACTAAGGGATAAAGGTATCAAAGGATGTCTACTCCGTCTACATGGTACCGACAGATTCACCTGAGCTAATAACTCAGGCGAGTCGATATCACCAATTAGGAGCTTGTGCATAAAAATGACACCAAGCATAATTCTACGGTTAGTTAGGGATGGAAGGTTAATCAAGAGAAGTCTACTAGAATACGAAGGCAAATTGACATTGCGATCCCAGCTTAAGCCACGAAGAGCAAATAACAAGAACTGCTTTTGAACGGATTCAAGTCTAATCTGGTGCGACTCATATTGAGGTGACCAAATGCAAGATCCATACTCTAAAATAGGACGGACAAGCGAAGTGAAAAGAACTTTAGTTGTATAGGGGTCATCAAATTCTTTTGACCATCTTTTAATGAAACCCAGGACACTCATGGCCTTTGCGACCGTGGTGGAAATATGGGTGTTAAAATTTAACTTATGGTCCATAAGTACGCCCAAATCATTCATATTATTTAGACGTTCCAGAGGGCTATTGTTTAGAAAATAAGTGACCAGTTGAGGAGAGTTACGGAAAAAAGTCATTACCTTACATTTGGTAGTGTTAAGATTTAGTAGATTAAACTGGCACCAGGATTGAAAGTTTTTAAGATCAGCTTGTAGCCGACTAAATGAATCTGTATCTTTATGAGTAAGACAAAGCTTGACATCGTCAGCATACATAAGCACACGCGAATGAACAATGACTGATGGAAGATCGTTAATGAATAGTGTGAAGAGCAGAGGGCCAAGATGACTACCTTGAGGTACACCAGAAGTCACAGGAATGGAAGCGGAAAAAGAAGACTTAAAAAGTACCTTCTGTTTTCTATTTGTTAAATATTCACGAACCCAAGAAAGGAAAAGGGGTGGAAACCCAATGTCGCTCAGCTTAGAAAGTAATAGGGTATGATTAACGGAATCAAAGGCTTTACTAAAGTCAGTATATATTACATCAGTTTGTTTACCATTTTTAAACCCCTTGATAATTACTGATGTAAATTCTAAAAGGTTAGTGGTTGTAGATCTACGTTTCACAAACCCATGTTGGGATGGTGAAATAATAGAACTGCAAAAATGTTGCAATTGAGAAGTTATAATTTTCTCAAAAGCTTTCGGAATAGCGGACAATTTTGAGATACCCCTATAGTTAGAGGCTTCGGACTTTTTGCCATTTTTATGCAGAGGAATGATATACGACTCCTTCCAAATAGATGGAAAAGAGGAAGATTCGACAGACAATAGAAACAATTTTAAAATGGGTTTACATAATGCGTTTGCACAGAACCTGAGTACGCATCCAGGAAGACCATCTGGCCCCGGAGAATAAACAGGTTTAACTAATTTAAGTTCGCTAAGTATAGAACTTTCATCAATGACTGGATTGAAAATGCAATTAGCCTTTTTTAAATGATAAGGATACGGACTTGCTCGATATTCCGTTGAGGAATAAGTTGTTTTGAAAAAAACTCGCAAACATATCGGCAATTGCCTGATCAGTGCTTGCTTTTTTATTTTGAAAAGACAAAAAAGATGGGTGCACAGAGGTCTTACGTTTAGAATTAACAAAGTTATAAAATTGTTTAGGGTCGGAAGAAAACTGAAGCTTACACCGCTGAAGATAATTCTTATAGCATTGTGTATTAAGCATCATGAATTTTGAACGAGCGACTGTATACAGAGCATAATCTGATGAACGACGTGTTTTTTGAAACTTCTTATAATATCGTGTCTTCACATTTTTCAAATTGGATAACTCACGAGAGAACCAGGGAGGTTTGTTAAGCCGCTCCAGCCTACCAAGAGGCACACAAATATCAAAGAGTGAATTCAGAGTATCATAGAAAAAACGAACAGCTGAGTTCATATCTCTACAATTGTACAGATAAGACCAATCAGTAGTAGCAATGTTTTCATTAAGGCTGGCAAAGTCAGTCTTACGAAAGCACCTAGTTAGAGGTAACTCATTTGAACCAAGTAATGGTGAAAGCAAGGGCAAATCAATTTTTAAATTTAATGTAGGATGAAATTTGTCTTCTGGAAGAACAAAAGGTTCGATCCTAGAAACCTCACAATAAGAAGAATCCAATACAAAAATAAGATCTAACGATTTTCTATTAGAATTTAAGACGGGATTGACTTGGGATAAAGATAAGCCTAGAAGGCCATCAATAAAGTCATGTGACAAAGAGGGCAGCAACGTGGTAGATTCATCTGTTAGTGACCATGCTAAAGCGGGTAAATTAAAATCACCTACAACTATGAGCAAGTCTTGACTGGAAACTAAAGAGGAGACAAACTGAATTGCCTCTAAATGATTTAAATATACCGCCATGTCTGACAATGGTGGAATATAGGAACAAGTAATGAAAGCATTAAAAGATTTAAAATTTACTTTAACACCGACAAAGCAGCATCAACAGCTATCAGAACGCCACCACCTATACGAGAAATCCGGTCACGTCTGAATATAGAAAAGTTTGTGGAAAAAACCGATGCATCAGCAATATCAGGTTTTAGCCACGTCTCTGTAAAAGCTAGAATGTTATGTTCAAAAGAAAGACTATCTACAAAGAGATTAGAAAGTTTAGATCTCAGCCCTCTAACATTCTGGTAACCCAGGTTAAGGGACGAAGCTAGTTTTTTGACACACCAGCAGATGCTGATGTGACAGGATTAGTATTAGTTGTTGTTGTTGGCAAGCGAATCGGTTTCCGATTTTTCTTTTCACAGTATATTCCTTAACTATTATATGCTTTGGCCAAAAATCTTCTCGACATATAGTGTCGAAGATATTGGCAGAAACACTAATTTTAAAAGACGAAATGTCCCGAGAATAAGAAAATTTAAACTTCTCCACCGCAATATTCGAGACGTTAACTTTCTTCCGAATATAGGCTATTACATCATCAGATGTGACAACAGGGTCTAGCCTAGAAACAAATATATGTTTCTTTGGTGGTATGCCAACGAGAGGCCGCGGTCCCGAAGCGTCAGCCGCAGCAGTAACGTTGGACAAGTTACCCACTGCAGCAGTCGACTTGTTTACGGGGCCCTCGATACTTTTAGAACTATCGGCAATTTCCATTGGAATGGGTAATTGCCCGGACACATCGGACACTACAATAGGCATCGTTTTTAAGAGATCATTCCCAGGTGATACCGGTAATTCCTTACTAATAGCATTCACAACCGGGCTCTTAAACGAAATCAATTGCTGTACATTAGGAGTGGACGGTGCATGAGACCGGTCGGGGACGATAAGAGACGCTGGCGGGTCTACAGATGCAGAAACACCCCAAGGACTGGTCCTTTTACGTTTCGGAGACTCATTCATAAGCGATAAACTTCTGAACTGAGTCTCCACCGCAGTAAACTCCGCTTGGAGTTTATTAAAACCTGCCCTTAAAGTGTCAAAACTATCTCTAGTCCGCCTCATGAAAGAGCGCATCTCATTCTCGACCTCTCGGCAAGCATCACATCCATATTTTAAGCCACCACCTTTAGCAATAGACTCCTTGATTCTGCCTGTGTAACCTGCACACTTAACGTGAACCGCATTGTCACACAACCAACACAGAATATAATCATGGGAGTCAACCGCATTAGTGGCAACTATGCAATTATTTTTTGAGCAGACAACCATTTTATCAAAAAGTTTAATTTAATTAAAAAAGGAAATACAAAAAATAAAAATTCTAAAGGTAAAAATTCTGTGTAAAGAATATACTGACCAGTTCTGACACAAGGGTTAATGTGCAGAGTAAGCCTTCACAACTAAAGAATAAAAAGAGATGAAAGCACAAAAACAAAAACACGTATCACAGAGTCGCGGGTAGGCAAAAGACGAGAGCGCAAATCAATCAAGAATAGGAAAGAGCGGGAGAGCGCGTCAAATTGAACACATGCAACAACAATTTGTACGCAAGAGCGCGAGAGTTAGTTAAAACGGTAAAGACAAAAGGCAAAAGAAATAAGCAAAACAACAACACCGCTAATGCAAGTATTGTTGTAAGTTTTGATTTTATTTAAATTTAAACAAAAGCGACAGCAAGAATTCGCGAAATGAAAATAAAATTCGGATGTTGAAATTTTTATTAATTAAACCGATAATGAATTTAATTTAATTTAAATTTGTAAAAGTAATTAATCGCGAGTAAAAAATAAAAATTGATAAGCGCAAAAAAAAACACGTCCGTCCTCTGCAACGAGTGAAAGATTTCTATCTCGCTCACTCTACGAACACACGAGCACTCTATCGCCGCTACTAGCCAACGGCCAATTCTGGCCGATTTCAATAAAGGTAGTTTTGTAGCAATAGATAAGATTAATTAGTCTGCCGAATTTGAATGCGATAGTCAAAAAAATACAGGAGGAAATCGGTTTTTTCTTAATTCTGGAGGCGGAAGTGTGCGTGGCAAAATATGAAAATATGTATATATACTGTGCGCGCATAGTATGCGCCGCATACTAAGCCAGTATACATACTAAATTTGTTGACTTTAGCTTTTCCTTCTGCCTGTTACATACATTTTGGCGACTTTAATATACCATTTCAGCCTATGGGTGTATGGTATAAAAACAGTACATACGTTAGAGTCAGACGGATCAGAATACTATATCGTATAGCTACCATACAAACGATGAAATTAACAATCATAAATGAAAGTCTAAACCTGTATTAGGCGAAAGGAAAGTTTTGACTTGAAGTGATTTATTAGGGCCGCAAGCCCCAATAGGGGAGCATTTACATTGGTCTTATGGCTAGTGTCCTTAACTTAAAGCTAAATATTATGCTTAAGTTCTTATTACTTATAATCTATCCCTAAAAGTATGTGGCCTAATACTATCCCTAAAAGTATACTACACCTCCTTTTTTTCCAAAAGAAAAATATTTATATTTTTCTTATATCCTATTTATGTATATTACTTTTATTCTATCTTAATGTACTGTGTGCTTTTTGTTAGGACCTATTCTCTGTATTTTATATTTGCCTGTGTATTTGTTTTCTAATTTATGTCCTGTCTCATTATACCCTTGCAAAAAGGGTGTATAAATTTTGGTCAGAAGTGTGCAACGCATAGAACGAAGCATCTCCGTATAAAGTATATATATTCTTGATCAGCACGACGAGACGAGTTCAAATAGTCATGTCCGTCCGTTCGTCCGTCTGGATCAACACAAACTCTTCCTAGACTGTAAGAGCTACAGTGCTATATCATATAGCTCCCATACAAACCCCAAAGACACGAACAGTGACTTTTCTCAATAACTTCGTTATTTTCTGTGCTATTATCGTGAAACTTAATATTAAAGTGCCAAATTTAATCAAGATCGGATGAGTATATCATATAGCTCCCATAGGAACGATCGGTCGAAAACTGTGACTTTTGTAAATAATTTCGTTACTTTTAACACGATTGCTTTCCAATTAAACGTTTGTTAGTTTGATATATCTGTTAATGACTGTGCCGAACTTGATAAAGATCGGGTGACTATATCATATAGCTCCCATAGGAACGATCGGTGGAAAACAGTGACTATGATCAATATCTTCGTTATTTCCTATGATTCTTTAGGCCATTCTTTCGCAAACATACGCCTTTTTAGATAAAACGTTCTTCCACATTCATGGCTAATAGGTAAGAAAAGAGTTACCAAAAAAGTTGCAAGGGTATACAAACTTTGACGCGGTCGATGTTAGCCCCGGCCCTCCGGTTTTTTTAAAAGTATTAGATAAAAGTAGTGATTCTTTTTTTGTGTTTTTATCATATGTTTCTTTTTGTAATGCTTTACATTTTTCGATAAGCAGTTTTGCTCTATTTTGTGCTATTTGCAGTTTAAATTTTATTTCTTTATTGAAGTCATCAATGTTGTAGATGGGTTCTGCAGTCTCAGATGAGAAAAGGACAGTTTTAGGATGTTTCGCAAAGACTAGTTCAAAAGGTGAATATCCATGTACGGTGGATGGAGTGGTATTAAAGCAAAATGTAATGTTAATGGATGTACTGATGTACTTTTTGGAGGAGAACTCCTGAATTTGAACTCATTAATTTAATTATTCTGAAATATTTACCATTGGGTTATCGATTTATCGCAAGCTCAAAGAGAGTTCAATACACTGTTGGCTCTCTTCTTGCGTTTCCCTTTACTTTTGAGTTTGAATTACATATGTATAGCATATAAGAATTTAAGAATTTACTATACCAAGAGAACTCGAATGCGTCGTCTAATCTGTTTCGGGAAGATAGTGGCAAGGGAAGTTTTGAAGCAACGAGTCCAAACGAGTAGCAGTTTATTATACGACCGAAAAATTGGCCAACATTTTGGCGACCGTGACAGGACCAGAAACTTGCTGTTAAAAAAGTTTTGGTTCAATTGCAACTAAGTTGGACTTGTCGTTTCATAATTTCTTAAACCACCACAAGTTTCTGAAAAGGGATTGCAAGAGGCAATCAATCAATTTTTTCACCCGTTGAGACATCTAGGAAGAAAAGTCGACATCATTAATGTATATGATACCACGTTAAACTCTCCACATACTGCAGTAAAGTCATTGGAATAAAACCGCAAGTATCAATCAAACAATTACTGTACTCGCACATATACGATAATAGAAAACCGAACAGTTATATTTTCGTCGTTTGTCATTCCACTCTTTACATATCCAAACACACAAGCGTGAGTGCCTGCGCCAACTGTACATCAAAAAACAGTTAAGTTTGCGAACATATATGTACATATAACTATTCAACATTTGCGTTGGTTCTGCTACTTGGAGGTGTTGCTGGCGTTTATTGAAGCATTATGGGCAAAGACGGTTTAAAAACTCCCGTAAGCTCAAAGGGAGCAGACAAACTTCTCAGATCCCAGCGGACTCAGTTTGAAAATCATATTCGAAATTTACATGAAAAGATCATTGCTACTAGCGACCAAGAAGATGCCGATACACTAGAGTGCAGACTTCAAATACTTGAATCTCATTATAGGCAAATTACTCATATTCAAACACAAATTGAAAATTTGCACATAATTGATAAAGAGCGCAGTGATTAAGATGAAATGTAGATAAAGATCAAGGTACATTTATTGTCTCTTTTACAAAGAAAACGTTCAACGGGACCAGTAAACACGTCGGATATGAGTTGTCTTTCCTGAATCTAATTCACAACGATCACCACATGCCAACAATTGATAAGTTCAATTATCTTCTCGAATGTTTATCGGGACCTGCACTTGAGGTCGTGCTGTCATTCCAAATCACCAAACAAAACTACAGTCAAGATTAGAAGCTCGCAACGACAACGACGTTCTAATCTTCCATGACTGTATATCGAGTCTGTTTAATTTACCATTGGTCAAGCAACCAGAAGCAAGACTTTTGCAGAAGCTCATCGATAACACTATGCAACAAATTAGGGGTTATTGAAATCAAACCGCACCGAACCTTTTTTTCTGAAAGTTCATGTATTGAATAGCAAAACCCTATTTGGGTTTTTCAAAGTTAGCTCGTTTTTTTTTATAGCGAGTTGAAATTTTTACTTTTAGGGGTAATTTTTTGTATGTCATATGAGCTAAATATGACTTATATATCGATTTCTTCTTCATGCATACGACTTAAATCATCCTCATTTATTGTAAAAATATTGTTAATGGTTAAATAAATTCATTTTAAGAATGTTATATAACCCAAAATGACTTTTTCAGCTACAGTTCTAGAAAAACTTACAATTAAGCCCTTTTTTAGTTTTGGAAGTATTTTTAATTTATAACTATTTTATGATAGAATTACATATATCAAGATTAATTTAAAACCAGAGGGCCGGGGCTAACTTCGACCGCGTCAAAGTTTGTATACCCTTGCAACTTTTTTGGTAACTCTATCCTTACCTATTAGCCATCAATGTGGAAGAACGTTTTATCTAAAAAAGGCTTATGCTTGCGAAAGAAAGGTCTACAATCATAGGAAATAACGAAGATATTGATCAAAGTCACTGTTTTCCACCGATCGTTCCTATGGGAGCTATATGATATAGTCACCCGATCTTTATCAAATTCGGCACAGTCATTAACATATATATTAAATTAAGAAATGTTTAATTTAAAAGCAATCGCGTTAAAAGTAACGAAGTTATTTACAAAAGTCACTGTTTTCGACCAATCGTTCCTATGGGAGCTATATGATATAGTCACCCGATCTTGATTAAATTTGGCATAGTCGCTTATAGGCGTAGTAAACTCTCTAATATTAAGTTTCACGATAATAGCTCAGAAAATAACGAAGGTATTGAGAAAGTCACTGTTCGTGACTTGGCCGTTTGTATGGAAGCTATATGATATAGTCACCCGATCTTGATCAAATTTGGCATAGTCGCTTATAGGCGTAGTAAACTCTCTAATATTAAGTTTCACGACAATAGCTCAGAAAATAACGAAGTTATTGAGAAAGTCACTGTTCGTGACTTGGCCGTTTGTATGGGAGCTATATGATATAGTCACCCGATCTTGATCAAATTTGGCATAGTCGCTTATAGGCGTAGTAAACTCTCTAATATTTAGTTTCACAATAATAGCATAGAAAATAACGAAGTTATTGAGAAAAGTCACTGTTCGTGACTTTGGGGTTTGTATGGGAGCTATATGATATAGTGGTCCGATTCGGCTGAATCCGAGATATACAACGCCTGCAGTATATACAAGCCTACGTGCAATTTCAGCTCTGTAGCTCTTACGGTCTAGGAGGAGTTTGCGTTGATCCAGACGGACGGACGGACGGACGGACGGACGGACGGACGGACGGACGGACGGACATGGCTAGTTGAACTCGTCTCGTCGTGCTGATCAAGAATATATATACTTTGTATGGTCGGAGATGCTTCGTTCTATGCGTTGCACATTTCTGACCAAAATTAATATACCCTTTTTGCAAGGGTATAACAACTAATATATTTTTTAATATGGAAAATTAGAAACGAGTTCTTTTTGGTTGTGGTTCATTTCCTTCATCAAGATCAAGGTAATCCGATTCGTTAGTGGAGAACTCCATTCAGTAGCGTTCATCTTTCTGCACTTCTTCATTTTGATTTTCATCTTCTTCGAATTGAAATATTTGCTTAGTCCTCCAACATATTTCGGCCAGTATAGCATCTAGAGCTTTTTCAAGTGTTCGTGGCGATTTCGATACGCTGTGACTCTTGTACCTTTTGCTAACAAGTTATGGGATTTAAAAAAAGATGCTAACATTTCAGATTTTCTCCGCGTTAGCGTTTTAAAAACATTTGATCCAACTTGCTTTGTTTTATAAGAACTGGGTGATTTGATACTGATGGTTCGGGGATATACACGGAGTAATCATCTAATACAGTCGCATCGGGGTAAAGACCAACATTGTCTGCGTCTGGATATTTTGGTACTGGAATATTTTCGGAATGGTCCAGGGGGCAGTTGCACACTCGCAACGGAGACGTAGACTTTGTTTTTCGCCTTTTTATACCCTTGCAATAAGGGTATATTAACCGATTTCCTCCTGTATTTTTTTGACTATCGCATTTAAATTCGGCAGACTAATTAATTTTATCTATTTCTACAAAACCACCAAATTTTATTGAAATCGGACTAGAAACATGCAAAATATGCGTATGAACGTATTGTACTATGCGATCCATAAGGGCAGAATTGGCCGTTGGCTAGTGGCGAATCGGATTACTTTGATCTTGATGAAGGAAATGAACCACAACCAAAAAGAACTCGTTTCTAAATTTTTATATTAAAAAATATATTTGTTGTTTTAAATTAATCTTGATATAATTCTATCAAAAAATAGTTATAAATTAAAAATACTTCCAAAACTACTCTAAAAAATGGCTTAATTGTAAGTTTTTCTAGAACTGTAGCTGAAAAAGTCATTTTGGGTTATATAACATTCTTAAAATGAATTAACAATATTTCTACAATAAATGAGGATGATTTAAGTCGTATGCATGAAGAAGAAATCGATATATAAGTCATATTTAGCTCATATGACAGACAAAAAATTACCACCAAAAGTAAAAATTTCAACTCGCTATAATATACCCTATATATAGGGTTTTCCTATTCAATACATGAACTTTCAGAAAAAAACGGTCCGGTGCGGTTTGATTTTTGGTGTTGCACAGTGTAATGCGTCCGCTATACGCAGATCACTTCTTACACTAGGATCAACTGAGGAAATAATGAATAACATCTTGATTCACATACTTCTTACGAAGGTTGATGCTGAGACCAAAGGAGTCTACGACGAAAAGCAAAGCTTCGAAAAGCTTTCAACGTGGGAGGAATTCTGCACAATTCTTCATCGCGGCTGCCAGTTTCTAGAAAGTCATTTGACAGGTCAACTCGGTCAGGGCAATAGTTCACTAGGAGGAAAACGACCATCAACGTTAAAGGTATTCCTCAATATTACCTCTCAATGCTTACACTGTCATTCGACGGCGGTCATCATCGATTCAATCTGTTAATCCAATAACTTATTCACAATGCACTTTGTTATTAACGAAAACTGATAAAAAGGGGATGCTTCCTACGGCATTGATTCACATAATGGATAAGTCTGGCCAATTACATACTGTACGGGCACTTTTAGATTCATGTTCTGAACTTAATTTTATTACAGAAGAGACTGCTAAGCGGCTAAATCTGGATAGGACTCGCGTATCACAAGAATTTAGCGGCATTACAGGAAGCATTAAACACAATGCGTTTGCTACAATACGTTCTAGGCATTCATCATTCACGTGGTCCGCCAACTTTGCCGTCATTAAGAAAATTTGTACATCAAATTGGACCATACCTACGGATATCAATCTAGCCGACCCGTATTTCAACGAGCCTCACAAGGTAGACATTTTAATAAACATGAGTGGGCTGTTTGCAGCAATCCTCGATGGTCAGCAAAGCTTGGGCGAAAACATGCCATATTTATTCAACACGGAATATGTATGGATAGACCTCGACAACAATGTTTTTTAGTACACGTCAACCCATCACTTGATCTTCTAGTTAAAAGATTTTGGGAAATTTAAGACTGTGAGTTTGTTGGTAACCGGCAAACCAAAAAAGAACAGGAATGCGAAAGCCATTTCTGTAAAAATGCAATTGTAAAATCATATGGAAGCCTCCAAATTCGACTTCCATTTAGACACCCCCCAGAGAAATTTGGATTCTCCTACGACAACGCAGTACGGCGTTTCAAATCCTCAGAAAGTCGTCTCGACCGCGACGATCAACTAAAACAAGCATATGTAGATTTCATCTACATATAAAAACTTGGCCACATGTCTCTCAAACCTGTTGCAAGCCAGAACGAACCGCATTATTACATACCTCATCATTGCGTATTGCGTCCGCAAAGCGTTACTACGAAAGTTAGAGTTGTGTTTGATGCTTCGGCTCAAACATCATCGGGAAAATCATTAAATGAGCTTTTAATGATTGGCCCCAAAATTCAACAAGACCTATTTATAACATTTCTATCATTTCGTCTGAACAGGTATGCCCTTACAGGCGATATATCCAAGATGTATCGCCAATTTGTCATAGATCCAAGAGACCGGAGATTTCAGCGCATTGTATGGCGACCAACAAAAACAGAAGAACTAAAAACTTACGAGCTCAACACCGTGACATATGCCATGTCAGCTGCACCCTTCTTGGCTATCAGAGGTGTTCACCATATTGCCGATTCGTATTCACATGATCATCCTGTAGGTGCTAAAACATTACGCAACGACTTATATGTGGATGACTTGCTAACTGGAGCTGATAGCGTAACCGAGCTTCAACACATTAAAAATGATACAGTAGACATCTTAGCACAGGCTGGATTGCATCTTACAAAATTTAATAGCAACTGCAAGGAAATTACGAAAACTTCAGAGAACGAATTATTTATCGCCATGGAAGATCAAGACACTAGCAAAACTCTGGGAATGACGTGGATGCCCAGCAGTGACATCTTTACATTTCGATACATTTGTGACCAACAAGAACCATTTACTAAACGATCAATTCTTTCAAAAGTAGCAAGAATGTTTGACTTTCTGGGATCCATAAGTCCGGTCATTGTTCGGTGCAAAATTCTTATGCAAGACTTGACACTCAAAGGCCTAGATTGGGATGAGCCTGTCGATGGTCAAATTAAGGAAAGATGGAAAGAACTTTTACAGGATCTTGAAGACGTATCAAATCTACAAATTCCACTATATGTGAACACATCAAAAACGTATCGATGCGATGGTGGTATTTGGTTATTCTTATTTCTCCATAAAAAGCATTGTGAGACTGCATCTTCTTTGGCGATTTTTACCTGGTTGAAAATTCCTTCAATATCTGCAGCAAAGGCTATTGTGTTTAAATCTAAATTTTATAAGCATGCCTCCGATTGATAAAAGCCAATCCGGCCCAGCTAGTAGAGTTTCGTTCAAGGAAGTGCCATTACAAATCGCTGCTGCGTCGAACACTACTCGAACTTTTTCCGGTTTCTTGGGATTACTGGAATTACTGCAGAATGTGGCAGGAACCACAGTTTTGGGGATTTAACCAAGTTGACATTAGTGACTATTTTGGCACAACCATTCTTCAGTACTTCCTTTTGGTATGCTCGCGCTAGATCACGGGTTTTGTTCAGGTTTTTTTATAAACATTTTAGACTTTGTTCTGCCATTTGGCGACTATCGGGAAGTTCCACCATGTCGCTTTTCCAGGGTAAGTTTACCTGATATTGTCCATTTACTCTTGTAATAGATGAGGATAACTTGCTAATAGCCAATTTTTCTTCTGTAGATTTAGTTTTGTCCGTTGCTGGCTTACAAACACCAAATCCTTCTATGCTAAATTGGTTTTTAAGCATATCGCCCTGATATTCATCCTTGATGTGCCAGCATACGAAGTCTGCTTCTCTTACTTTTGCTTTTATCGGACCGTGTATGACCCATCCGAGCTTGGTTTTTGCCATAATCGGACCCTTTGGATCTACATTTAGTATGGTTTGAGTTGTAAGAAGTGTTGCATGTCGTTGTCCAATGAGGAGATGAGGCTGAAGATTACGAATCGATTTCAATTTTGCCATTTTTGTATATGGAAATTCTTTCTGTATAGCTTTGTAATCGATTCGTTGAGTTGGTAAATTCAAATCCTTGTATTATCAGTAAGGTGTTGATTGATTGAATGTGTTTTATTGTATAAATTTGGTTCTCTTAGTTAAAGGCTTGCTAGCTGTAGGCGCAGCGGCAGAGCAGCCGTTTTATATAAACATTATATATAAGTAAAGTAACAATATGTAAGACGGGCAGAGAGTGTGAGTTATGCATGCACATATGTATATTAGCGGTCAGTATGGGAAACATGCTGACCTGGCTCTAAGCGATGAATGCAATGAGTGCATATCATATTACGTTTTTACTTGAAATGTGTGCAATAACTTGGCACGCTGTCGCTGAGTGACAAAGACAATGCCCTATGCATATTCGGCTAACAAAGTGTTGCCGCTCAATATTTATGTTGAGTAATGAGAACTCGTATGTGCATACACTATACTACATCTCCCTCCTTTTGAAAAATAACGTAATTTCATGAAGTTATTTTAATTCTTATTATCTATAAATTTAAGAAATTTTATTTATTTATTTTTTTTTTTGGGGTTTGGGTTGTTTTTTTTTTATGATGTTGTACTTACGTCCCAATCAGTTTTATCAACCGATATGTGGGATCGTATGTATTCATTAAAAGTTCTATGACTTCTTTCTATTGTTCCAACTGTCTGGTGGTGGTGTGCTGTAGATGTAATATTTTTAATATCTAAATATTTGCACAAATTGTCTATAATTGAATTCTTGTATTCTGTTCCCATGTCCGTAATGAACGTCTTCATTGGACCGTACTTCAGGATAAAAGATTCAAATATTGCTTTAGCGACAGTATTAGCATTCTTATTCGGAACAAGTATGGCAACTAAATATTTTAGTTAAGTCACATATTAAAGTGACTGCATTCGTTTTCATTTTCTGATTTTGGTAGTGGACCAATCGTGTCCACTATCACTCTGTCGAAAACATTTATTGGTGTTTCTGTTATTGTTAGTGGGGTCTTACTATGTTTCGTTATTTTAGCTTTCAGGCATTTTTGACATTTTCGTATGTACTCAGTGATATCACGAGTCATATTCTTCCAAAAATAATGTCTTTTGATTTTTGCTAAAGTTTTTGAAATGCCAGTATGACCTCCTTGTATGGGATCGTCATGGAAGTTAGACAAAATAGCTTCTTTATCTTTTTGTTTATCTATTAGGGTCACCGGGTTGAGTAGCGCTACTCTTAATGTTTTTAATATTTTATTGCCCATTAATTTGAAATTATCTATTGAAGTATTTTCAAAGATAGTTTGCCACGGTGCCACTTTGAGTTGTTTGATTTTATTTATACCGGCTTGCAGTTCAAGCCTTTGGAAAAATGGACCTAAGTCTAGGATTCCATTGGTATATAAATCGCCAACATCATATCTTGCAATAATTTTTCTGCCATGCTTAAATAAACATAACATATCTTTTACATGCAATGTCACTACTTTGCGTACTTCGTCATTGTTTATGACTTCATATACGCTGGACTTAGAAGCTGTATTTAAAGATTGCGTAGGCAATTCTTGTTCTTTATTTTCCGCGCGGATTTTTTGTCTATTCTGATATCTTGTAGTGACTTTATTGATATTGCCAGTTATATTTTGTAGGTCTTTGATGGTTATTCTCGATAACGCATCAGCTACATAGTTGTCTTTTCCCTTTAAGTATTCAACTGTGAAATCATATTCTTCTAATTCGAGCCTCATACGTGTCAGTTTAGAACTGGGATTGATCATTGAGAAGAGGTATGTTAAAGGTCTATGGTCTGTTTTTATTAAGAAATGTTTTCCATATATATATGGTCTAAAGTGTAATATTGCGCAGTGTATTGCAGCTAATTCCTGCTCAGTAGAAAGATGAAAGATCTAGATGCATAAGCAATGGGGAGTTGGAGTCCATCATGGTTTTGAGCACGACGAGACGAGTTCAAATAGCCATGTCCGTCCGTCCGTCCGTCTGGATCAACGCAAACTCCTCCTAGACCGTAAGAGCTACAGAGCTGAAATGCACTTAGGCTTGTATATACTGCAGGCGTTGTATATCTCGGATTCAGCCGGATCGGACCACTATATCATATAGCTCCCATACAAACCCCAAAGTCACGAACAGTGACTTTTCTCAATAACTTTGTTATTTTCTGCGCTAATAATATTAGAAAGATTATTACGCCTATTAACTACTGTGCCAAATTTGAACAAGATCGGATATATCATATAGCTCCCATAGGAACGATCGGTCGAAAACAGTGACTTTTGTAAATGACTTCGATACTTTTAACGCGATTGCTTTCAAATTAAACATTTGTTAGTTTAATATATCTGTTAATGACTTTGCCAAATTTGATGAAGATCGGGCGACTTTATCATATAGCTCCCATAGGAACGATCGGTCGAAAACAGTGACCTTTGTAAATAACTTAGTTACTTTTAACTCGATTGCCTTCAAATTAATTATTTGTTAGTTTAGTATATCTGTAAACAACTGTGCCGAATTTGATCAAGAGCGGATGACTATATCATATAGCTGCCATAGGAACGATCGGTCGAAAACAGTGACTTTTGAAAATAACTTCGTTACTTTTACAGCGATTGCTTTCAAATTAAACATTTGTTAGTTTAATATATCTGTAAATGACTATGCCAAATTTGATCAAGATCGGGTGACTATATCATATAGCTCCATTTGAACGATCGGCCAAAAACAGTGACTTTTGTAAATACCTTCGTTTCTTTTACAGCGATTGATTTCAAATTAAACATTTGTTAGTTTAATATATCTGTAAATGACTAGGCCAAATTTGATCAAGCTCGGGTGACTATATCATATAGCTCCCATAGGAACGATCGGTGGAAAACAGTGACTTTTGAAAATAACTTCGTTACTTTTAACGCGATTGCTTTCAAATTAAACATTTGTTAGTTTAATATATCTGTTAATGACTTTGCCAAATTTGATGAAGATCGGGCGACTTTATCATATAGCTCCCATAGGAACGATCGGTCGAAAACAGTGACCTTTGTAAATAACTTAGTTACTTTTATTTCGATTGCCTTCAAATTAATTATTTGTTAGTTTAGTATATCTGTAAACAACTGTGCCAAATTTGATCAAGAGCGGATGACAATATCATATAGCTCCCATAGAAACGATCGATCGAAAACAGTGACTTTTTTAAATAACTTCGTTACTTTTACCGCGATTGCTTTCAAATTAAACATTTGTTAGTTTAATATATCTGTAAATGAGTTTGCCAAATTTGATCAAGATCGGGCGACTATATCATATAGGTCCCATAGGAACGATCGGTCGAAAACAGTGACTTTTGTAAATAACTTCGTTATTTTTAACGCGATTGCTTTCAAATTAAACAAATTAGTTTAATATATCTGTTAATGACTGTGCCGAATTTGATAAAGATCGGGTGACTATATCATATAGCTCCCATAGGAACGATCGGTGGAAAACAGTGACTTTGATCAATATCTTCGTTATTTCCTATGATTGTAGGCCATTCTTTCGCAAACATAAGCATTTTATATAAAACTTTCTTCCACATTGATGGCTAATAGGTAAGGAAAGAGTTACCAAAAAAGTTGCAAGGGTATACAAACTTTGACGCGGTCGAAGTTAGCCCCGCCCCTCTGGTTTTTGAATCTACTCTTAATACTCTATATTTATAAGTCTAGTACTGAAGCAAAATCCTGGGGATACTGCAGGCGGCACTAATCACTTATTCTTGGGTTCTTCTGTCATTTCTTTTAAGACGAGTCGTATTATTATATCGCGTATAGGAATTGGCAAGAGCATTCGGATGTGCATCCAGTTTTACCTATTTCAGATTTTAAGGTAGGTATATTTAGATCATTTTTAATGTTTCCGTTCTGTATGTAAATTTTCGACTGCGCCCTTTGTATGATGTCGACATTGCTGGTACTGTCACAACCCCATGGAACAGCACCGTAAGTCCAGATGGTCTTCAATACGGAGTTGTAAAGGAAGACTTTATCCTCCAATGTAAGGTACTCGCTTTCAGATTTAGCTGTGTTTTTTTTGCTTCGATGAGCTTGCGTCAAGTTAGCCTTCTGTCTAGGTGGATGCCAAGGTAGGTGACGTCATCTGCTTGAAGAACTGGTACGTTGCGTAGTATTAGAGCTGGATAGTTTCTTCTGTTACTGCAACACAGCAGGAATAGCAAGTAAGTAAAATGTATGCCCCATAAAGTATATACATGTATTCTTGATCAGCAGTCCAGTCTGTTTCCTTATGCCACGCCCGGTTCCGCCTCCATAATTTAGAAAAACCGATTACGTCCAGTAAATTCTTGACTATTTAACTCATCAAGGAGAAGGGGCCGTTGGATAATCGAGTTTTGTTTTTTTTTTTTTTTTTGTTTCTTCAGAGATATTAAGTTAAAGGAAATGTAATTTAGAAACTCAATTGAATCCGATTAATGTCTCTTATGTCCCCACTTTCCGTTCTACAATTCGCGTAAACATAAACAAGAAATTCATTAAATCAGCAGCAGCAAGCCAGCATTCCAGTAGGAATGAAAACCAAAACAAAACAAAGTTTGTTGCTAATAAAAATATTTTGTAATGCGAAACTCTCTCAACTTCCTGTGGGAATATGCTGCGTATGCCAAAACTCTGCCTCTGCCATGAGATAATCATGATGATCATAATTGAGTATGATGAGATTCAAGCCGGGAATAACCAACACAAACTACTTATGTCCAGTTCTTGTTGTTTTGAAATTGGAAATTGTTCTCTTTTTATTTCTTGTTTTCTGGTGGAGTTTTGATTGAAGGGAAAAAATACAAACAACTCTGCATTCTCACTCTTTTTCTCAATCTTCATCTCTCTATCTCCTTCCCAGTTTTCATTCATGCAAAAATTGCGTCATGGGTTTTATAATTTGATTTAATGCTTCGTTAGCCAGCTGGAACACTCGAACTTCGAGTGGAATGGGAAAAGGGCCTGTACCACCGATGGCTTCATTTGCGCATTTACGAAGTAAATATACATACCAAATTTGGTGTCTCTAGCTAGAATAGTTTTTGAGATAAACGTTTTTTTTAAATTGCGGGGGCGGAAAGGGGCATGGCAAAATTTTGAAATAAACTCGACCAATTTACATACTACACGAGTGTACATACCAAACATGGTGGCTCTAACTTTTATAGTCTCCGAGATCTAGGTGTTCATACGGACAGACGTACGAACAGACGGACAAGGCTAGATCAACTCGGCTGTTGATCCTGATCAAGAATATATATACTTTATAGGGTCGGAGAAGCTTCGTTCTGCCTGTTACATACATTTTGGCGACTTTAATATACCATTTCACCCTATGGGTGTAGGGTATAAATAAATATGATGAAAAAATAGAAGAGAAACTTGCAAATTGCAGCAGTAAACGACGAATATCAGTGAGGAGCGAGGACGGGGGCGCGACTTCTATTCTGATGGGAATCGCCAAAATTAATTGAGCTCGATATGTACCCACGACCGCACGTAGCATTGCTTTGTTCTTAAGCACTTATTATTATGCGCTCAACTCGTGTGTGAATTTCTTTTTTTCTGAAAATGAATAGAGTGTACCACTAAGTTTCCGTCTGCGTTCATCGAGGAGTTGAGAAGAAGATGCCACTGTCTCTTTACCTGCCAAAATTTGCTTGTAAATCAGCTAGTTCATTATCATAGAATTAATTTTTCATGATTTTTATACCATACACCCATAGGGTGAAATGGTATATTAAAGTCGCCAAAATGTATGTAACAGGCAGAAGGAAGCTTCTCCGACCCTATAAAGTATATATATTCTTGATCAGGATCAACAGCCGAGTCGATCTAGCCATGTCCGTCTGTCCATCCGTCCGTCCGTCCGTCCGTCCGTCTGTATGAACACGCAGATCTCGGAGACTAGAAGAGCTAGAGCCACCAAATTTGGTATGTATACTCCTGTAGTATGCACATGTTCAGAGTTAATTGGAATATCGGCCACGCCCCCCTTACGCCCCAAGGAATCACATAAAACTGTTTTTCTTAAAAAGTATGACAGCTAGAGACATCAAATTTAGTTTGTATACCCGATTAGTTAGTGCGCAGAAATTAACTGTTCAAACTTTTTGCCACGCCCCCCTTACGCCCCCAGGAATCACACAAAACTGTTTTTCTTAAAAAGTATAATAGCTAGAGACATCAAATTTGGTTTATATATGTTTAAACTTTTTGCCACGCCCCCTTCCGCCTCCGGAATTTACATAAAAGTGATTTCCTTAAAAACTATGATAGCTACCGACATCAAATTTAGTATGTAGACTAGCTTAATAGACGCGCAGATATTGGCTATTTAAATATTTTGCCACGCCCACTTCCGCCCCCGCAAATTAAACAAAACAGATTTTATCAAAAACTAACAAAGCTAAAGTCACCAAATTTAGTATGTATACTGGCATAGTATGCGCGGAGAATTTATATATTTTCACTTTTTGCCACGCCCACTTCCGCCTCCATAATTTAGAAAAAAACGATTTCCTCCTTTAGTTTTTTGACTATCGCATTTAAATTTGGCAGACTAATTTATCTTATCTATTTCTACCAAACCACCAAATTTTATTGAAATCGGACTAGAAACATGTAAAATATGCGTATGAACGTATTTTACTACGCGGTCCACAAGGCCAGAATTGGACGTTGGCTAGTAGCGGCGCTAGAGTGCTCGTGTGTTTGTAGAGTGAGCGAGATAGCACATAGTATAAGACATGTAAAAACAATTTAATAGACATACATTTGGTCTTCGAAATTTGAAATATTTGTTTCACCTGGTGTATGGTATACCCAAGTCGACGAGTCGACTTACTTGCTTCATTACTAATGTATTATACCCTTGCAACTTTTTTTGTAATTCTTTCCTTACCTATAGCAATCAAAGTGGAAAAACGTTTTTTCTCAAAGTTTGTATACCCTTGCAACTTTTTTTTAACTCTAGGTAAGGACCTAGAGCAATCAAAGTGGAAAAACCTTTTTTTTTCTAAAAAGACTAAAGTTTGCGAAAAAACTTCCTAAAATCTTAGCATAGGAAATAACTAAGATATTGATCAAAGTCACTGTTTTCCACCGATCGTTCCCATGGGACTTATATAATATAGTCACCCGATCTTTAGTAAATTCGGCACAATCAATAACAGATTAAACTATCAAATGTTCAATTTGAAAGCAATCGCGTTAAAAGTAACGAATTTATTTACAAAAGTCACTGTTTTCGACCGATCGTTCCAATGGGAGCTATATGATATAGTCACCCAATCTTGATCAAATTTGGCACAGTCGTTGATAGGCATAATAAACTCTGTAACATAAAGTTTTACGACAATAGCCAAGAAAATAACGAAGTTATTGACAAAAGTCACTGTTCGTGACTTTGGCGTTTGTATGGGAGCTATATGTTATAGTGGTCCGATCCGGCTGAATCCGAGATATACAACCCCTGCAGTATATACAAGCCTACATGCAATGGAGGAGTTTGCGTTGATCCAGATGGACGAACGGACGGACGGACATGGCTATTTGAACTCGTCTCGTCGATCAAGAATATATATACTTTGTATGGTCGGAGATGCTTCGTTCTATGCGTTGCACACTTCTGACCAAAATTAATATACCCTTTTTGCAAGCGTATAAAAATGAAGCAAGTAACTCGACTCGACGACTTGGGCATACCATACACCAGGTGAAACAAATATTTCAAATTTCGAAAACCAAATGTACATATGACAAAAAGTTTGAACAATTTATTTCTGCGCGCTAACTAAACGGGTATACAAACTAAATTTGAAGTCTCTAGCTGTTATACTTTTTAAGAAAAATAGTTTTATGTGATTCCTGGGGGCGTACGGGGGCGTGGCCGAAATTCCAATTAACTCTATACATTTACATAATACACGAGTATACATACCAAATTTGGTGGCTCTAGCTCTTATAGTTTCCGATCTGCGTGTTCATGCAAACGGAAGGGCGGACGGACGGACAGACGGACATGGCTAGATCGACTCGGCTGTTGATCCTGATCAAGAAAATATATACTTTATAGGGTCGGAGAAGCTTCCTTCTGCCTGTTACATACATTTTGGCGACTTTAATATACCATTTCATCCTATGGGTGTATGGTATAAAATGAGTGGTGCTGTAATATTCAAGGTCAAAGTCATAAAATATTTGCAAGCATGCTTTTCCTTTCAAAATGGATTTTTCATTCGCTAACGGAGTTTTTTATTGTTTTAAATGACTATGTAACATTTTTTAATGTTTTAATTTTATTTTCTAATATAATTACAAAAAGTAAATATAAAAAATGTTTTTGAATATGTTTTAAGTTAATTTTTAAAATTTGATATTGATGTCTGATTTTTTTTCAAAATAATTTTTTACCAAAACTGGGTTTTAGCGGGGCTTCAGGTCAATAAATCTTAATAATTTATAAGATTTAAAATCATAGCCAGCACAAAAGGTGAGAAGGTTGTCTGTATAGCTATTTCAAGAACCACCAAGTTTTATCATCAGCAGACTTCGCTAAAGAATTGTACAGTTGTAATGGCCATACCATATCTTTAACGCTAAAAGTAGTAAAGATTTATGATTTGGGCAGTCAACTTTCAGTCCTACCTTCCGAGAGAATTCAGCTAATGTAATTTCCTTATTAATCTGTATATCCTCAATATAACATTGTAGAAAGGCATATATATCATCAGGTAGTATTTAAAAAACAGCATTTTGTAATGTTATCATTTAAATACAAAGAAGCTTACGGCTTACGCATCGGTGTCGCAGGTCTCCGCATATTGGGACCATATACATCTGATAGGTAAATATTTCACCTAACTCGTGTATGGTTGATCCTTGTTAGTTGTATTCCACCAAAGTTAAAAAACGCCAATATTTAGTGTATTTTTTAAACGCGTCTAGTTCAATAACAATTTAGATAATTATAAAACTTTATAAAACAGCTATTAAAAACGAACATACTTCTAAGATAAAAGATAAAAAAAAAACCAAGATCGATTGTTGAAATCGCCCAATATTAAGTTTTAAAGTTGAGATTTTTTGAAAAAGTTATCATTTATTCCCATTTACTAAAAATGTCTCTAGCACCCATAATTCTTAACCTATTAATAACCTGTAAAGTATGTATTCCCTATCGATTGCATACATCATTTTTGCCAAACGCGATCATGAAAAAATTGATTTTTGTAACGCTATCCGATCAGAGGCTCAACTGTGCGGCGTTTCAATATCCGTTTTTTAAATCTCAAGATCAAATATTCAGCGTAGATATTTTTCAGTACTGGCCAGCTAGATTGCTCCTTCAATAGATTCGTATTTTTACTTTTGTTCTGTTGGAACCCGTCGGCAATCTATTTTTTTTTCAATAGACGTAGTCGTACAACGCTCAGTACGAACAAGTCGCCCATATGACACCAGGCCCGGGCCTGTTACGAATGACCCTAAGTAAAGTTAATGTTACAACCTCTACCCACTCCGACCTAAAAGCATAGGCGTATTACATATATAAACATAAATTAAACTAAAGAAATAGAAAATATTAAATGTAATGAGATAATAGGTTACATATAAAAAGAAAACAGAATAGGTTAAAATAAAGATGATTACAACTAATTACGAGCGAGGAAGGACAAGATCGCACTTTTTATACCCGGAACCGATGTTTCGGAACCGATAACGTGCCAAAGTCTGTTGTAGTCACTACATAGTATACGAAAAGGTTCATGCAGAGAAAAGTTAGTTGTACAAGTGGGAAGTATAAGCGGTGTGAAATTGCGGGTCCTTCTAGATGGAACAGAAATGTTAATTTGGCTCAACAGCTCAAAAGAGTCAATCTCACCATTCAAAAGTTTGTAAAGAAAAGTTACACAAAGCATTGTTCTACGATTAGTTAAAGAAGGAAGGCTTATTAACTGAAGTCGACTAGAATAAGATGGAAGTTGTACAGTTGGATCCCAGCGCAAATCACGAAAGGCAAAGAGTAAAAACTGTTTTTGTACAGATTCTAATTTGTTTTGATAAAACTCATATTGAGAAGACCAAACACAAGATCCATATTCTAATATGGGGCGGACTAAAGAAGTAAAAAGTATTTTGGTAGTATATGGATCCTTGAACTCCTTCGACCAGCGCTTTATAAAGCCAAGAACACTTTTAGCCCTACTAACAGTAGTCGATATATGCTGATTAAAACTAAGTTTGTGGTCGATTAAGATCCCTAAATCTTTTACAACCAAGGAAATATTATTAATTTTTTCTAACGGGAAATTATTTAAAAAGTAACTCGTTAATTGGGGAGAACCTCGATAAAAAGACATAACTTTGCACTTAGAACAGTTTAGAGATAACACCACCCCTGAAAAGCATTCAGGTCAGCTTGCAAGGTATGACATGAGAGAGAGTCTACGATGCGATTAGCGATTTTTACATCATCGGCATACATAAGAACTCTGGAATTTAAAAGAACGGTGGGGAGATCATTAATAAAAATGGTAAATAATAATGGGCCATGGTGACTGCCCTGTGGGACTCCTGATTCAACACAAATGATCTTAGAAAGAGAGGACCTAAAAAGAACCCTCTGCCTCCTATTGCTTAGATATTGTGAAATCCAAGCAAGCAGAGCCTCCGGAAAGCCAACTAAATTCAGCTTATGTAATAGTAAGGCATGGTTTACCGAATCAAAAGCCTTCTGAAATCCGTATATGTAACATCAGTTTGCTTTTGTTTCTTAAAACCTTGGATTACAAAAGATGTAAACTGTAAAAGGTTATTTGTGGTAGACCTTTTCTTGACAAACCTATGCTGGTATGGCGAAAAATAAAGATTTACATAAATGCTGTATTTGAGACGTCATAATTTTCTCAAACAGTTTAGGTATCGCTGACAATTTAGAAATTCCTCTGTAATTAATGACGTCGGATTTACTGCCACATTTGTGAAGAGGTAAAATAAACGAATCCTTCCATATAGTTGGAAACTCGGACAGTGTAACGGACAACTTAAAAAGCTTAAGTAAAGGCGAGCACAGTGACTCCGCAGAGAACCTCAGGCCACAAGCGGGAATACCGTCTGGGCCCAGTGAGTATACCGGCCTAATCGTCATTAGTTCCTTAGCTACCAAACTTTGCGTTATAATAGGATTAAGAATGCAGCTGGATTTCGTTACAGGATATGGATATATCTGACTATAGTTGTACTTAGTGGATAAGTAAGTAGTCGAGTAGAAGTTAGCAAATAAATTGTAAGTAATTATTGTAAGTAATTATTATAGCATTTAGAATTAGAAACAATAAAATTCGATTTAGCAACCAAGTAACGAGACAGATCCGATGATAGACCCGTGACTTTATATTTTTTGTAATACCTAGACTTAATATTCTTCAGTTTTGATAGCCCCCCGCGTAAACCATGGTAATTTTTGCGTCACCACAGGAGACACTAAGGGTACACAGTCGTTAAAGATCGAGTCAACAGTGGTATAAAATAAAGAAATGGCGGAATTCATATCCGTACAAGTGTATAAATTAGTCCAATCGGTATTAAGAAAGGCATTGTTTAGTGCGACAAAGTCAGTCTTCCGAAAACATCGGGTGCGTACCATAGGATCACACTCGGAGATGGGCTCGCGGCTGGGAAACTCAATAGATAACTCTAAAGTTGGATGATAACTATCCTCTGGTAACACCTTTGGACTAGTTCTAGATACTTCACAAAAGCTAGGATCAGAAGTAAAAATCAGATCCAGAAATCTGCCAGACGTACTAGAAATCGAATTCAGCTGGGCCAACGAAAGCTCAAGCAGATCATCAATAAAATCATGACACCCAGAGGGCAGCAACGTTTTGCTACCATTAACTGTTGATCAAGTCAGTTAAAGTCCCCAAGGACAATTAATAAGTCTCTGTCAGAAAGTAGTTCAAGTATAAATTTAATAGAATCTAAGTGTAGTAAATATGTTGGCCATTCCGATTGGGGCGGAATGTAAGAACAGGTAAAAAACCAGAGGGCCGGGGCTAACTTCGACCGCGTCAAAGTTTGTATACCCTTGCAACTTTTTTGGTAACTCTATCCTTACCTATTAGCCATCAATGTGGAAGAACGTTTTATCTAAAAAGCCTTATGCTTGCGAAAGAAAGACCTACAATCATAGGAAATAACGAAGATATTGATCAAAGTCACTGTTTTCCACCGATCGTTCCTATGGGAGCTATATGATATAGTCACCCGCTCTTTATCAAATTCGGCACAGTCATTAAAATATATATTAAATTAAGAAATGTTTAATTTAAAAGCAATCGCGTTAAAAGTAACGAAGTTATTTACAAAAGTCACTGTTTTCGACCGATCGTTCCTATGGGAGCTATATGATATAGTTACCCGATCTTGATCTTATTTGGCACAGTCGTTTATAAGCGTAATAAACTCTCTATTATTAAGTTTCACGATAATAGCACAGAAAATAACGAAGTTATTGAGAAAAGTCACTGTTAGTGACTTTGGCGTTTGTATGGGAGCTATATGATATAGTGGTCCGATCCGGCTGAATCTAGGAGGAGTTTGCGTTGATCCGAACGGACGGACGGACGGACGGACGGACATGGCTATTTGAACTCGTCTCGTCGTGCTGATCAAGAATATATATACTTTGTATGGTCGGAGATGCTTCGTTTCATGCGTTGCACACTTCTGACCAAAAGTAATATATTCTTTTTGCAAGGGTATAAAAAATCAATTTGATTATGTGGTTATATTAAAAATCGTAAATTAGATAGGTCTGGTGTCTCTTCTGCTGCCACTAAGCAAAATAAATTGGTATATAATGATCAAGCTTCAAATGGAATAATATCAACATTAGCAAAATGCGAGAAAGAAAACATAAAAAAAATTTGGTCAAGATTCGATTTTTTTTACATTTTGTCCCAATGCTCGGGAACGGATTGATTTAGAGGCTAGATGCCCAATATTTGTAGCTCTTTCAATTCTAAGAAACTTTGCTAAAGAAAATTTGTAAAAAGAATGAATATTTTAGAAGTTAGAAGGAAATAAAAGAAAGATCCTTTTCGAAAAAATGACAACTTTGATGAAAAACTTCAGTTTGAAACCATCGTGATAACTTAAAAAACTAATGATGCAGTTCAATTCGCAGGACCCGAAATAGGGCGAAACCATCGAATTTTGCCATGTCTTTTTTTTCGACTATCACAGTGTTATTATACCCTTGCTGAGGGTATTATAAAATTGGTCAGATATTTGTAACGCAAAAAAGGAGACGTTTCCGACCCCATAAAGTATATATATTCTTGATCATCATGAGAGGCTGAGTCGATATAGCCATGTCCGTCTGTCCGTCCGTCCGTCTGTGCAAATATACTTCACTCCGCCATCTTAAGAGCTATCGAGATGAAACTTGGTATTTGGGCTACTTATATCCCGGAGAAGATAAAGTATGAAAATTGTCAGGATCGGACCACTATATCATATAGCTTTAGAAGAAACATTTTCATGAAAATTGGAGTATCCCCATGAAATTTACTACGATGATAGTTTTGGATATAAAAACTCAGATTCCAGAAATTTGAATCTGATCGGATAAAAAGAACACAAGTTACAGTCAATATAAATCGGTTCAACCGCTGCCGGCAGCGCTGCTTGCTGCCTACTACGTCATCATCAAAACAAAAGAGTACATGCATACACACACACAGACGCAACTCTACGTGAACTGTATGTGTATGCGTGCGTTGCTTTGCTTTGGGAATGAGGGAAGAAGAAGAAGAAATTGTAGTATATACAAATTGTTTTGTTTGTATATTAATGAATTGAGTTGCAGAAAACAAATTTTAAACAAAACAATTTGTATATTGATGAATTGAGTTGCAGAAAACAAATTTTAAACAAAACAATTTGTATATTGATGAATTGAGTTGCAGAAAACAAATTTTAAACATGTAAAATTATTATTGCCAAGGACTGCAAGGGTTTATAAACTTCGGCATAGCCGATGTTAGCTTCTTTGATATTTTTTAAATAGTAAATAAGCTCGCTTAAAGCTCTAATTGAAAACGGGGCTCACACTTTAATATTATTGTATGATGCAATATATGGGAAATTGGGAAAGTGATTCAACTGAACAAATAAGTCAGTGATGGTCAACTAAGTAATTAAATAAACCATGGGTTTAATTTGAAATATAAATTTCAGAAAAAAATTTGCATCTGCATGGGAACATATTTGTAATCTTATTTTCGACTAATATTTTTCCTTTTTTTGTTTATTTTTCTTACAGAAAACCGTACTAGATCTTGGTATTTTATCCTTACTCTGGCTTAAGCATGTATCCGAATTATGGAATACATTTGTGCCTATTTCAATTAAGGATATTTATATTAAATTATATCTGCAATACACGTAAGTAGAGTTTTTAAACATTTAAACTTCAATTGATTTTTTCATTTCAACATTCTTCAATTTAATCTAAGTGATTAAATAATTCGAAGACTTTTAGGCAAGAAAGGAAATAGAAAGTGACCGAAAATGGGCAGATATGAGGCAATGAAACGTAAGGATAAAAATAAAATTTATTGGAAATACAGTTTTTGCTTAGAAAGGGGTTTCTTAATTACTAAAATTGTATTTTTAAAAGTTCCAAACTGGTTTTATACCATGCACACATTGGGTGAAATTGTATTTTAAAGTCGCTTAAATGTATGCGCCATAAAGTATGTATATACATGTATTCTTGATCAGCAGTCCAGTCTGTAATTAGAGAAACCGATTGCCTCTCTCAAATTCTTGACTATTAAACTCAAATTTTATTAAAATCGGACTAGAAAAATATAAGTTTAACGTGTTTTAATTGGTAGACCATAAAGGCGGAGGGGCCGTCGGATAATCGAGTTTTGTTTTGTTTTTTTTTTTTTTTTTCTTAGAGATATTAAGTTAAAGGAAACGTAATTTAGAAACTGAATTGAATCCGATTAATGTCTCTTATGTCCCTACTTAGAGTTTCCCCTGACATATTCAGAAAGAATTCTCTTGGCATCATCATGATCAGTAGCAGCCATGTCATTCTATTAAGTTCTACAAAGTATTTCAAATTTACCCACAAAGCTTCAATCACATATTACGTTATTGTTTTTCTGTTATTTCCGTTCTTTAATTCGCATAAACATAAACAAGAAATTCAGCAGCAGCAAGCCAGCATTCGAGTAGGAATGAAAACCAAAAAAGCAAAAAACAAAGTTTATTGCTAATAAAAATATTTTGTAATGCGAAACTCTCTCAACTTCCTGTGGGAATATGCTGCGTATGCCAAAACTCTGCCTCTGCCATGAGATAATCAGGATGATCATAATTGAGTATGATGAGATTCAAGCCGGGAATAACCAACACAAACTACTTATGTCCAGTTCTTGTTGTTTTGAAATTGGAACTTGGTCTCTTTTTATTTCTTGTTTTCTGGTGGAGTTTTGATTGAAGGGAAAAAATATAAATAACTCTGCATTCTCACTCTTTCTCTCAATCTTCATCTCTATATCTCCTTCCCAGTTTTCATTCATGCAAAAATTGCGTCATGGGTTTTATAATTTGATTTAATGCTTCGTTAGCCAGCTGGAACACTCGAACTTCGAGTGGAATGGGGGAAAAAAACCTGTACCACCGATGGCTTCATTCAAGGACAACCGGCTAAAGCTTCTTTTTGCCTTCGCGAAAAGGGGCGTGGCAAAATCTTTTTACATACATAATTTGCGCATTTACGAAGGGGCGGAAAGGGGCATGGCAAAATTTTGAAATAAACTCGACCAATTTACATACTACACGAGTGTACATACCAAACATGGTGGCTCTAACTTTTATAGTCTTCAAGATATATGTAGGTGTTCATACGGACAGACGTACGAACAGACGGACAAGGCTAGATCAACTCGGCTGTTGATCCTGATCAAGAATATATATACTTTATAGGGTCGGAGAAGCTTCGTTCTGCCTGTTACATACATTTTGGCGACTTTAATATACCATTTCATAGGGTGTAGGGTATAAATATATATGATGAAAAAATAGAAGAGAAACTTGCAAAGTGTTCACGCTACCGTGTGAACAGCAGTAAACGACGAATATCAGTGAGGAGCGAGGACGGGGGCGCGACTTCTATTCTGATGGGAATCGCCAAAATTAATTGAGCTCGATATGTACCCACGACCGCACGTAGCATTGCTTTGTTCTTAAGCACTTATTATTATGCGCTCAACTCGTGTGTGAATTTCTTTTTTTCTGAAAATGAATAGAGTGTACCACTAAGTTTCCGTCTGCGTTCATCGAGGAGTTGAGAAGAAGATGCCACTGTCTCTTTACCTGCCTAAATTTGCTTGTAAATCAGCTAGTTCATTATCGTAGAATTAATTTTTTATGATTTTTACTAATGTATTATACCCTTGACATTTTTTTGTAAATCTTTCCTTATTTATAGCAATCAAAGTTGAAAAACGTTTTTTCTCAAAGTTTGTATACCCTTGCAACTTTTTTGTAACTCTTTCCTCACCTAGAGCAATCAAAGTGGAAAAACCTTTTTTTTCTAAAAAGACTAAAGTTTGCGAAAGAACGTCCTAAAATCTTAGCATAGGAAATAACTAAGATATTGATCAAAGTCACTGTTTTCCACTGATCGTTCCCATGGGAGGTATATAATATAGTCACCCGATCTTTATCGAATTCGGCACAATCAATAACAGATATATTAAACTATCAAATGTTTAATTTGAAAGCATCGCCTTAAAAGTAACGAATTTATTTACAAAAGTCACTGTTTTCGGCCGATCGTTTCTATGGGAGCTATATGATATAGTCACCCGACCTTTATCAAATTCGGCATAGTAATGAACAGATATTTTAAATTAAGAAATGTTTAATTTGAAAGCAATCGCATTAAAAGTAATGAAGTTATTTACAAAAGTCACTGTTGTCAACCGATCGTTCCCATGGGAGCTATATGATATAGTCACCCAATCTTGATCAAATTTGGCACAGTCGTTGATAGGCATAATAAACTCTGTATCATTAAGTTTTACGACAATAGCTAAGAAAATAACGAAGTTATTGACAAAAGTCACTGTTCGTGACTTTGGCGTTTTTATGGGAGCTATATGATATAGTGGTCCGATCCGGCTGAATCCGAGATATACAACCCCTGCAGTATATACAAGCCTACATGCAAGGGAGGATGTTGGAGGAGAACTCCTGAATCTAAATTCATTAATTTAATTATTCTGAAATTTTAACCATTGGGTTAAATGGCTAAACTATTGATATATCGCAAGCTCAAAGAGAGTTCAATCTAGCATCACTGGTGGCTCTCTTCTTGCGTTTCCCTTTACATTTTACTTTGTATTACACTCTCTCGTAGCATATAAGAATTGAAGAATTTACTGTACCAAGAGAACTCGAATGCGACGGACGCATAATAAATGGAAAAATACTAACGTCGGCTAATCTGATTGTGGCAAGGGAAGGTTTTGATTCATCGAATCCAACTAGTAGCAGATTATTAATATGGTCGAGAAATTGGCCAACATTTTGGCGACCGTGACAGGATACTAAACTTGCTGTTAAATAAGTTTTGGTTCAATGCAACTAAGTTGGACTCGTTGTTTTATAACTTCTTAAGCTACCACAAGTTTCCGAAAAGGATTGCAAGAGGCAATCAATCATCAAACACCCGTTGAGACATCTAGGAAGAAAGGTCGACATCATTAATGCATATGATACCATGTTAAACTCTCCACATACTGCAGTATAGTCATTGGAATAAAACCGCAAGTATTCAATCAAACAATTACTGTACTCGCACATGTCCAATAAGAGAAAACCGAACAGTTATATTTTCGTCGGCTGTCATTCCACTCTTTACATATCGAACACAAACAAGCGTGAGTGCCTGCGCCAACTGTACATCAAAAAACAGTTAAGTTTGCGAACATACACATATATTTATTCAACATTCGCGTTGGTTCTGCTACTTGGAGGTGTTGCTGGCGTTTATTGAAGCATTATGGGCAAAGACGGTTTAAACACTCCCGTAAGCTCAAAGGGAACAGACAAACTAACAAATCTTAGATCCCAGCGGACTCAGTTTGAAAATTATATTCGAACTTTACATGAAAAGATCATTGCTACTAGCGACCAAGAAGATGCCGATACACTAGACTGCAGACTTCAAATACTTGAATCTCATTATAGGCAAATTACTCACATTCAAACACAAATTGAAAATTTGTACGTAATTGATAAAGAGCGCAGTAATTTAGATGAAATGTACATAAAGGTCAAGGTACATTTATTGTCTCTTTTACAAAGGAAACGTTCAACGGGACCAGTCAACACATCGGATATGAGTTTTATGAGTTCTTCAATGTCTCCTACAGTGGTTCACAGTCAACGATTACCTAAACTGAAATTACCCAGTTTCGATGGTAAATATTCAGCGTTTAAGAGATTCAAATCGTCTTTCCTGAATCTAATTCACAACGATCACCACATACCAATAATTGATAAGTTCAATTATCTTCTCGAATGTTTATCGGGACCTGCACTGGAAGTCGTGCAGTCGTTCCAAGTCACCGAACAAAACTACAGTCAAGCTTGGTCAAGATTAGAAGCTCGCTACGACAACGACGTTCTAATCTTCCATGATTGTATATCGAGTCTGTTCAATTTACCATTAGTCAAGCAACCAGAAGCAAGACTTTTGCAGAAGCTCATCGATAATGCGTCCGCTATACGCGGATCACTTCTTACACTAGGATCAACTGAGGAAATAATGAATAACATCATGATTCACATACTTCTTACGAAGGTTGATGCCGAGACCAAAGGCGTCTACGACGAAAAGCAAAGCTTCGACAAGCTTTCAACGTGGGAGGAATTCTGCACAATTCTTCATCGCCGCTGCCAGTTTCTAGAAAGTCATCAGACAGGTCAACTCGGTCAGCTCAATAGTTCACTAGGAGGAAAACGACCATCAACGTCAAAGGCATTCCTCAACATTAACTCTCAATGCTTACACTGCCATTCGACGGCACACTATGTTAGTAATTGTAAATCATTTGGAGAATTATCGCTACAACAAAGGTTCGAAACAGTCAAACGGACCAATGCATGTCTTAACTGTCTGCGAACGGGACATCGCGTCAAGGATTGTCCCTCACTCTCCCGGTGCAAGGTGTGCCGATCGGCTCATCATACGTTATTGCATCAATTCGCCCCCACCCCGATGAAAAACTTATCATCATCGATTCAATCTGTTAATCCAATAACTAATTCACAAAGCACTTCGTTATTAACGAACACTGATAAAAAAGGGATGCTTTCTACAGCATTGGTTCACATAATGGATAAGTCTGGCCAATTACATACTGTACGGGCACTTTTAGATTCATGTTCTGAACTTAATTTTATTACAGAAGAGACTGCCAAGCGGCTAAATCTGGATAGGACTCGTGTATCTCAAGAATTCAGCGGCATTACCGGAAGCAGTCAAGGCATTAAACACAATGCGTTTGCCACAATACGTTCTAGGCATTCATCATTTACGTGGTCCGCCAACTTTGCCGTCATTAAGAAAATTTGTGCTCAGCAACCACACGAGCACATCGATACATCAAATTGGATCATACCTACGGATATTAATCTAGCCGATCCGTATTTCAACGAGCCCCACAAGATACACATTTTAATAAACACGAATGGGCTGTTTGCAGCAATCCTCGATGGTCAGCAAGGCTTGGGCGAAAACATGCCATATTTAATCAACACGGAATATGGATGGATAGTTGGTGGAAATTTGGAAACCACACACGAAAGGCCTCGACAACAATGTTTATTGGTACATGTCAACCCATCACTTGATCTTCTAGTTAAAAGATTTTGGGAAATTGAAGACTGTGAGTTTGTTGGTAACCGACAAACCAAAGAAGAACAGGAATGCGAAAGCCATTTTTGTAAAAATGCAATTGTAAAATCGGATGGAAGACTTCAAGTTCGACTTCCATTTAAAGAACCCCCAGAGAAATTAGGATTCTCCTACGACAACGCAGTACGGCGTTTCAAATCCTTAGAAAATCGTCTCGACCGCGACGAACAACTAAAAAAGGCATATGTAGATTTCATCAACGAGTATGTAAAACTTGGCCACATGTCTACCAAAACTGTCGCAAGCCACAACGAACCGCATTATTACATACCTCATCATTGCGTGTTGCGTCCGCAAAGCGTTACTACGAAACTTAGAGTTGTGTTTGATGCTTCGGCTAAAACATCATCGGGAAAATCATTAAATGAGCTGTTAATGATTGGCCCCACAATTCAACAAGACCTATTTATAACATTTCTGTCATTTCGTCTGAACAGGTATGCACTTACAGGCGACATAGCCAAGATGTATCGCCAATTTGTCATAGATCCAAGAGACCGGAGATTTCAGCGCATTGTATGGCGACCAACAAAAACAGAAGAACTAAAAACTTACGAGCTCAACACCGTGACATATGGCATGTCAGCTGCACCCTTCTTAGCTATCAGAGGCGTTCACCATATTGCCGATTTGCACTCATATGATCATCCTATAGGAGCTAAAACATTACGCAACGACTTATACGTGGATGACTTGCTAACCGGAGCTGATAGCGTAACCGAGCTTCAACGCATTAAAAATGATACAGTAGACATCTTAGCACAGGCTGGATTGCATCTTACAAAATTTAGTAGCAACTGCAAGGAAATTACGAAAACTTCAAAGGATGAAGTATTTATCGCCATGGACGATCAAGACACTACCAAAACTCTGGGAATGACGTGGATGCCCAGCAGTGACATCTTTACATTTCGATACATTTGTGACCACCAAGAACCATTTACCAAACGATCAATTCTTTCAGTAGTAGCAAGAATGTTTGACTTGCTGGGATTCATAAGTCCGGTCATCGTTCGGTGCAAAATTCTTATGCAAGATTTGACACTCAAGGGCCTAGATTGGGATGAGCCTGTCGATGGTCGGATTAAGGAAAGATGGAAAGAACTTTTACAGGATCTTAGAGACTTATCAAATCTACAAATACCACGATATGTGAACACATCAAAAACGTATCGATGCGAAATACACGGATTCGCTGACGCATCCGAAAGAGCGTACGGATGCTGTCTTTATGTTCGATCAGATCTCCCGAGTGGAGTCAAAGTCACTTTACTCGTTGCGAAATCAAAGATAGCACCTACCAAGACACAGTCATTGCCTAAGTTAGAACTGTGCGGAGCATTGTTGCTCAGTCGGACTTGGCGCAAATTCGAAAGGACATTAAAATTATACATCGACAAGGTATACTTTTGGACTGATTCAAAAATTGTTCTGCAATGGCTGAAACTTCATGCATCAACACTAAATTGTTTTGTAGCAAATAGAGTATCAGAGTTACAACAACACACGGAAGAAATAATATGGAAGCACGTCCCTTCTAACAAGAATCCAGCAGACATTGTTTCTCGTGGTTGTCGGACATCAGAGCTGCAAGCAAGCATGTGGATAACAGGACCAACATTCTTAAAATTGTCTAAGGCCGAATGGCCAATTCTTAGGGAACCACTTCCGCCGCCTATCGAAGTAAGAACCAAGTCAGCACTTTTTTGTAGCAGAGCAAGCAACGCTAATTCACAATCTATTCTAAACATGATCATAAATAATTCTTCATCGTATATTCGAATCGTTCGAATTGTTTCATATCTCTATCGCAGCGTGAACAAAGTGAAGCCTGATCGCACTCTAAGTTCATCATCAATAGCCGATATTCGCATTACTGAGACAGAAATGTATCAATCGTTTTGGAAAATTGTTGCACTAATACAACAAGAATGTTATTCTGATGAAATATCTTTACTAAAAAACAAACAACCTTTAACACAGTGTCTACAGCGTTTGACACCATTCATGTACACAATGACATTCGGACAAACTGCAGTATGTGTGATGAGAGCCGGAGGACGTCTCGACAACGGAGACCTTCCATTCAACGCCAAGCACCAGGCCCTACTACCTCAAAATCATCGTTTTACCAAGTTATACATCGAATTCTTACACAACAAAAATCTTCACGCTGGCCCAAAATTAATTTTATCTCTTTTACGAGAACGAATTTGGGTAATCAACGCACGAGCGTTGATTAGAAAAGTTGTGCGAAGCTGCATCCGCTGCTTTCACTTTAAACCTCGCCTCATGTCTCAACTGATGGGCAATCTTCCTGCTGATCGACTACGAGCTGAAAGACCATTCCTAGTAACAGGAGTAGATTTTTGCGGCCCATTTTTCACGTCTTACAGGATTCGCGGAAAGCCGCCGTACAAGACATATGCGGCAATTTTTGTATGTTTTGCTTCAAAGGCGATTCATATTGAATTAGTCTCCGAATTGTCAACAAATGCATTTCTGCTTTGTATACGTCGATTTATAGCGCGCCGTGGTGTACCATTGCGCATGGTGTGCGACAACGCCACAAACTTTGTTGGCGCTGCTACAAGGCTAGCTGAGTTTAAGTCAAAATTGTTTAACTCAGGCGTCATAGATCACATAAAAACATATAGTTCAATTAAAGGATTTAACTTTTGCTTTATTCCCCCTAGAGCTCCACACTTTGGCGGCCTCTGGGAAGCGTCAGTAAAATCAGCGAAGACACTGGCTCTGAAGAATATTTCAAACGCATCTCTTACTTTCGAGGAACTACTCACTGTGTTCTCGGATGTGGAAGCTATCCTTAATTCAAGGCCAATAGCACCCACTTCAGATGACCCCAACGATTTCAATGCTCTCACTCCTGGGCATTTGCTGATTGGAACCGAATTAACGTCAGTACCAGAATCATTACTTTACCATTCCACGGACCCTCCCGGAAAGGAACTTCGGTATCTGGATAGATGGCAGCGAGTGACCTATTTGAAACAACAATTCTGGACACTGTGGGCACGGGATTATGTTCATAACTTACAACAACGCAGCAAATGGATTTACGAAAAGGCAAATGTGGCCTTGGGACAACTAGTTATAGTACATGAAGACAACGTGCCGGCCCAACATTGGCCTTTAGCAAGAGTAGTGTCTGTAAATGCCGGACCTGATGACAAAATTCGAGTAGTCGAACTTAGGACTGCAAAAGGAATCTTCAAAAGGCCAATTCACAAGATCGCTCCGTTTCCAGAATCATTTATTTGAAAGTTGGTTCTTTCAACAGGGGGAGCATGTTGGAGGAGAACTCCTGAATCTAAATTCATTAATTTAATTATTCTGAAATTTTAACCATTGGGTTAAATGGCTAAACTATTGATATATCGCAAGCTCAAAGAGAGTTCAATCTAGCATCACTGGTGGCTCTCTTCTTGCGTTTCCCTTTACATTTTACTTTGTATTACACTCTCTCGTAGCATATAAGAATTGAAGAATTTACTGTACCAAGAGAACTCGAATGCGACGGACGCATAATAAATGGAAAAATACTAACGTCGGCTAATCTGATTGTGGCAAGGGAAGGTTTTGATTCATCGAATCCAACTAGTAGCAGATTATTAATATGGCCGAGAAATTGGCCAACAGAGGAGTTTGCGTTGATCCAGATGGACGAACGGACGGACGGACATTGCTATTTGAACTCGTCTCGTCGATCAAGAATATATATACTTTGTATGGTCGGAGATGCTTCGTTCTATGCGTTGCACACTTCTGACCAAAATTAATATACCCTTTTTGCAAGCGTATAAAAATGAAGCAAGTAACTCGACTCGACGACTTGGGCATACCATACACCAGGTGAAACAAATATTTCAAATTTCGAAAACCAAATGTACATATGACAAAATATTTGAACAATTTATTTCTGCGCGCTAACTAAACGGGTATACAAACTAAATTTGAAGTCTCTAGCTGTTATACTTTTTAAGAAAAATAGTTTTATGTGATTCCTGGGGGGTACGGGGGCGTGGCCGAAATTCCAATTAACTCTATACATTTACATAATACACGAGTATACATACCAAATTTGGTGCCTCTAGCTCTTATAGTTTCCGATCTGCGTGTTCATGCAAACGGAAGGGCGGACGGACGGACAGACGGACGGACAGACGGACATGGCTAGATCGACTCGGCTGTTGATCCTGATCAAGAAAATATATACTTTATAGGGTCGGAGAAGCTTCCTTCTGCCTGTTACATACATTTTGGCGACTTTAATATACCATTTCATCCTATGGGTGTATGGTATAAAAAGAGTGGTGCTGTAATATTCAAGGTCAAAGTCATAAAATATTTGCAAGCATGCTTTTCCTTTCAAAATGGATTTTTCATTCACTAACGGAGTTTTTTATTGTTTTAAATGACTATGTAACATTTTTTAATCTTTTAATTTTATTTTCTAATATAATTACAAAAAGTAAAAATAAAAAATGTTTTTGAATATGTTTTAGGTTAATTTTTAAAATTTGATATTGATATCTGATTTTTTTTCAAAATAATTTTCAACCAAAACTGGGTTTTAGCGGGGCATCAGGTCAATAAATCTTAATAATTTATAAGATTTAAAATCATAGGCAGCACAAAAGGTGAGAAGGTTGTCTGTATAGCTATTTCAAGAACCACCAAGTTTTATCATCAGCAGACTTCGCTAAAGAATTGTACAGTTGTAATGGCCATACCATATCTTTAACGCTAAAAGTAGTAAAGATTTATGATTTGGGCAGTCAACTTTCAGTCCTACCTTCCGAGAGAATTCAGCTAATGTAATCTCCTTATTAATCTGTATATCCTCAATATAACATTGTAGAAAGGCATATATATCATCAGGTAGTATTTAAATGAAGCAAGTAAGTCGACTCGTCGACTTGGGTATACCATACACCAGGTGAAACAAATATTTCAAATTTCGAAGACCAAATGTATGTCTATTAAATTGTTTTTACATGTCTTATACTATGTGCTATCTCTCTCACTCTACAAACACACGAGCACTCTAGCGCCGCTACTAGCCAACGGCCAATTCTGGCCTTGTGGACCGCTTAGTAAAATACGTTCATACGCATATTTTGCATGTTTCTAGTCCGATTTCAATAAAATTTGGTGGTTTTGTAGAAATAGATAAGATTAATTAGTCTGCCGAATTTAAATGCGATAGTCAAAAAT